>NW_010972709.1:702524-718438 GCF_000737465.1 Haliaeetus leucocephalus | reverse complement strand
AGGTCCCGGGGCGGGCATCGGCGGCGGCGGCCGAGCGGAGGAGCCCCGCCGCCCGCAGGGCTCGCCTCCAGGGCAGCATGGCCGCGCCAGGCCCCGTTACCACGGCGACGGCCGGGCGGAACGCTTTACGGGACGGACGGGGCGGGAAAGGGCGCGAACGGCGAGAGGGCGGCCCCGCCGTGCGCCGCCATTAGCGGTCCCCACCGCCTCCCCCGCCCCTCGGCGCTGCGTTCCGCGCCGCCGCCGTTCCGCCGGGCCCGTCCTTCTGACTTCGCGGGTGGCCGGGGACGGCCCCGCCGCGGGGAAGTGTAAACCACGATGAAAAAAACCCGGTGTTCCGTGGTGTTTCGCCACCGACCGCAGCCATAAAAAGAGCCGAAACGAGCGTTCCCGGGCGCCTGCCCTCCCGCTGGCGGAGGCGGGGGGGGCCTCATGGCACCCCGCGGCCGCCCCCGAGCAGTCCCCGGGCCCGGTGCGAAGGGCCCAGGGAAGGTTCCAGAGACTCAGCGACAGACGCCCCACAGCCACCATCCCAGCGCCGGCCGCCTTTATTGCCGCCAACCGCCCCTGGCAGAGGGGAAGCGGGGGGGGGGCGGGGACCCCCAGTTCCCAGCAGCAGCTGGTGATGCTGGGGCCGGGGGACGTGGGGTTCAGCCCCTGGGGGGGCTTCTGCCCAGGCCGAGGCGGGCGGAGAAGGATGCTGTGGCAGAACTGGGGGTCTTCGGCTCCGGCGACAGGGCCAGGGGGAGGGAAGGGGCGAAGGGGGCATTTTTTTTTTTGGCACTCGAGGCCCCTGTCCTCGCCTTATCTCCATTCCCGAGGCTGATAGCGGACGTCTGCTCCAAGCAGCAGGAAATTCTGGGAGAAAGAGAGAAAGCGTGGGGCTGCGACGGGCCCTGGCAGCTGCTTTCTCTCGCAGGCGGCCGCGCTCCCCGGCACCCACCCCGTCTTGGGGAGGGAGGATGGATGGGCACGGGTGGTTCTGCCAGCCCCTGTGCCTAATTTTAGGCGTGGAAGGGCTCTGAAGACATTTCACAGCCATGCCTCGCCATAACTATGCAGCAACCCCGTCGTGGCAACCCCTCTGGGGCTTCCCCAAGGTCTCCCACAACAGGGGCTTTCTCCGCTCCCCAGGACCTGGCAGAGCTCCTTCCACCCAGTCTGGCGGGCGCTGCCTGTCCCACCGCAGGCAGATGTGGCCGGCAGCAGCTGCTCCGTATTCACATGCAGCATCCCACCAGGCTCCACTGGCCAGGGAAGGTGGGGGCTCGGGGCTGACGCTGCTGCAGAGCTGTGCGTGCTATAAAAAGCATCATGGGAAATTTGGGCCCCGGGTCTAAGAACTGGAGAACGATGTGGTGCTGCCCTGGGGGTGCAGAGCCCAGACCCCCACCGCGCAGATGAGAAAAGCGGGGCTCTGGTTTGTGGCTGTGCTGCTGGGATCCCGGCCAAGTGCATCCCGCTGCCCGCCGCCTCCCAGCACGGGTGGGGGAACCGGCTTTGCGCACTGTGCTGGCAGGCGGGGGGCTCAGGGGCGGCGGGACAGGCTCCAGCCGGGGCCGGGTGCTCCCCCTCACTCACCTGGTGAAACCTCACAAGGATATTGGAGAGCTGTATTCTGTCCGGCAGTGGCAGAGGGAAACCCTCAGCTAACCTTTCTGGAAAAGACAACACACGTGGCTGCGTTGGGGTGGGAGTGGGAGCGAGAGGGAGCGCAGGCTATGCAAAGCAGGCGGCCACCTCCTGCCCCTGGCCCTTTCTTCACCCCCACTGCTCCCAGGGTAGGCAGAGGAAATTCCTCCCAAGCTCCACAGAAGGGGTGGGGGCTGCATGTTCTACTGTGCCACCCCCCCACCCTCCCCCGGGCCCCTGGCAGCTGCCAGCCCCGCTCCAGCCCAAATTGCTGGGGAGTCATGAGAAGCAGCGAGCGGTGAGAGGGTCTGGAAAGCATTAGGATGTGCGTCGTGCTCATTTTTTCCATTGTGTTCACTGCTGGATGCATGTCACAGCACCGAGAGGCTCCTGCACGCTGCAGCCTGCCTCTACCAGGCACTTTTACTGCCTTCTCCTGCACTCGCTGCCGGCTTTACCCACCGATCAGGCTTGGCAACAGGGATTTAATTAGCGAGCTGGGCCTGCTCAGATGGAGCGACATGGCTAGCGACTACTCCAACACCCCCATTCCCCCCAGCAGGTTCTCACCATTAAGACGCGGGAGCAGCGTAAGGGAAGCAATGGTGTTCATTAAGGACTGCAGCATTCGCACCTGGGGAGCGGAGAGAGGGGGAAGGAAAAGAGCTTTAACCTCCAGGAGAGGAGGTGACCAGACACTGGAGGATAATTAGGAAATGAGATGAGGAGCTGGGATGGGCACATGGTTCGCCAGAGACCAGTGGCTTTGTCTGGTCACGCTGGCAGGGTGGGAAGTGTAGGGGTGAAAGAAGCAATGGCATCTGGCTCTGCATCCTCTCTCAGTCTTGCAGGCTCAGACAGGAGGTGTCTATGGGTCAATGTGGGGTCCTGGGTGCACCCCCAGGTCCCATGTTGGGGGGCAGGAGGGACTGAGCCCTCTCCTTGGCCCCCAGCAGGCTCTCGCCTCCATGCTGGGGGGTCTGGTCATGGTCAAGGATAGCTTACCTGGAAAGTGCCAACATCCGAATGCTTCAGAGAGAGCCTCAACCTGCACAGAGACAGAAGCGGTGCTGTGAAGGCTGTCTCAATGGAGGCAGCAGTTCCCACCCCGGTGCCACCCATCGATGGCTGTGCAGATCCCGTTCCCTTTGGCCCCAGCTCATCCCCTCCCCACCAGGTCCACATCCCTGGGACCTCCCCACCTCACCTCCATCCCAGAACAGAACAGCCCCCAGAAGCACCCCCCAGCCACCCCCTGCCCAGCCGGCGGCTGTGCTCAAGCCGCTGTGCGAGCGAAGCCCTCCGCTGCTCCCACTCCATACCTGCCCGTGGTCAGGTTCCCAACTATGTGGCCAGATTTCACGTCGATGACAGCAGACACATTGCTTGTCTGGGGAGAGAGAGCACAGCTCCGGCAGTGCTCACCCCACCTCACCCCAAACCAGACACCCGGGGGAACAGCTCCCACCAGCCAAAACGCAGCGGGACCAGCTGCCCATCCAGGGGCACATTTGCACGCAGTGTTAAACCTGGCATTAGTCAGCTCAGGTATTTTTCTGTTGGGGACACCCCAGCTGTACCAGGACTGGGCTGGTTTTGGACAGCATCTGGCACCTCCCCTGGCAGGAGCTCAGCAGCGATGGCTCAGCATTGCTGAAGGCAGCAGGAGGACAGTGCACAGCGAAAACTCACATCTTTGCCCCGCCGAGAAGCAGGGGAGAGCTCACCGACACACCGCGTCAGCTGGAGCTGTGGCTACACCCAGAGCTGCCCAGCCAGGACCACAGTCACCGCCGCAGGCTGTGCCCAAACTCACCAGGCTGAGGAGGAAGAGAGGCGCCAGGCTGGAGCTGGGAAGGATGGCATAAGCCTGGATATCCACGACAGGCTTGAGTAAGAGCCCCCCTGGTCCGATGTTCAGAAACGGAGCAGAGGGGGCGGACAGCCTGAACTTCATCGGCATGTCTGGATACATCTTCTCTAGCTGCAGAGGAGCAGGGAGAGGGTAGGGACAGCGGCACAAACCCCCGTTCCTGGGGGAGACCACCTTGCACAGAGCAAAGCCTGTGTGCGGCAGGAGCTCTGGGGAGGCAGGGCTGGAACCACTCACCTGGGGAATGAAGGCTGAGAAGGTGGAGGTGTTCAAATGGAACCCCGTGTCCTTTGGGATCTGCGGGGGGGAGAACAGTCACGCCGAGGCGATGCGGCACGGCCGAGCCCACGGTGAGATCAGCCCCCCCAGCCTCATCCCACGGCCCCCAGCTCTCAGCTCCCCGGGCAGCTCGCTGGGGGGGTCCTCCGAGACTGCAGGCTGCCACCGGAGCTCCTCTGCAAATTGAACCCACTGCCCAGAGGCGCGGGCACGGCCCCTGTCCCACCTGCGCTGCTCACCATGGAGTCTGTGATTTCGAAGACCAGAGCCCCGGCTGCGTGGTAGGCGAAGCCGGCTGTATTGAAGAAGTAGCTGGATGCCCCAAAGTAAACCATACGGTCATGATCCGGGGGGAAGGCCAGCGCCAGCGGAGGGAAGGGGACGGTGGAGCGGTGGGCCAGGGAGAAGAATTCACCCTGTGAGGAGGGAGAGAGGTGAAGCAGGAGAGCAGAGGGTGGTGGGAGTCACCCGCCGATGCTGGCTGGCAAACAGCATTTGCAGGAGGTACCTAAACCTGGTTCCCCACCTGCCTGTGGCGAAGGCATCAGCCAAATCAAGCTTTCCCAGGGCAGCCTCTCACCTTCAGGTCCACGTCCAGGGACTGGGCGGTAGCAGTTGGGGGTGCCACCAAGGAGTAATCGATCCCGGCCTTGTCATCTATCCTGGCTGTGACTGTAAAACACAAGGCAGGCAGATGAGTGAGGGAGAGAAGACACGGGAGAGTCAGGAGCAGAATGCCTCTGCCAACATCCAGTGCCGTGCCCGGGCTTCCTGGTGCAACAGCTCAGTACCAGGTTCATATGTGCTTGCTTCTGTTTAGAAGCTAAAAATCACATTTCCCTCCTGTTTCTCAGCCATGCAGACTAACTCCTGGACCCAAGGAAGGGTCCGGGTCCCCTGGCTAAGGCAGCCCATGCCCCCGCCAGCTCCAGGGCACGGCTCGTTGGAGGCTGCGTGCAGACGAGCCGTCTCCGCGGCTGGACAGGGCGCACAGTGACAAGTCTCTGCTGATGTAGTACTCCCCAGCCCAACTTGGGTGCAGAAATACAAGGAAATGGGGAGTAGGCACAAGATGCAACACTGTCCTCATGGCTGGGAAACATTAGGAAGAACTGCTCCTAAAACCCTGTGCAGCCCCCGCCTGGTACCTGGCAGGGTCTGGAGGTAAGGCTGGAGCTCGCTGCGCACAGACGTGACCACGTTCTCACAGACCTGCGGGCAAGAAAGGCAGCGAAGATGAGCAGGGGCAGCTCTGCCGGGGGCGGCCCATTCACACCCCCCGGGTCAAAGCGTCAGCCGTGCTCTGCTTTGCTGCCCAGTGCCAGTTTTATTCCTTGCAAAAGCCTGCTTAAATAAAAGAGCACAGAGTGATATTTGTCTCTACTCATCAGACGGCACGTTAAGTGTCCAAGATACAACCAAGGTTTATACCTGCAAATATCTGCTTACAGCAAGCTCCCCATGCACAGTTCAGCTGCGTCGAGGCCCTTGGAAAGAATCTCATGTGTGCCCTCAGCCTGTTCCTGTGGCCCATGGTGGAATGAATTGTGCTGAGCAGCCAAGACTTAGCCGAAGCAGAGCAACTGAAAGAGTTAACTCACCCCTGCAGGGGCAGGAGCACTAATTGCACCCACAAAGCGGAGCTGTCCTGAGTTCCTACAGCTCTGTGCTGCCAGGACAGAAGAGCAAATCCCTCTGCTGCTGTCATCCATGGGTGAAGCCTCGGCATCAGTGGGGGATTTAATTGCAGGCTAAACACTAGCCCAGAAAATTTACTGCAGGGCACAGTCCTGCAGACGGCTGAGATAATCTGCACAAGCTCTCTTGCAATGCTTTCCCCATAATGACACAGAAACTGCCAGGCAGGATCAGGCCATCATCTGTCTGACCGGGCATCCAGCCTGCAGCAGCTGATGGCAAGATGCAGAGCTCCGGAGGACCAGCAACCATGCCGACAGCAACGCAGCCTCTGCCTTTGCAGCGCTGAGGAGGAAGAGGAGGGACAGAGCCTTGGGCATGGCCGTATCGACAGAGGGTTGCTGCTCTTCCCTGTGCCCAGCCGATACTCCTCTGTCTGTGCTGGAAATGCCCCATCACCGCCTGGGAGGACAGAGCTGCAGATGGGCAAATGCAGCACCGGTCCCAGTGACCAGGATCTCCCAGTGGCCAGGTCCCCCTGGCACTGGGGGCACAAGGACTGCCCCAGCGTGTGCAGCGAGAGCGCGAGGCAGACACGGGCTGCCAGGGCTGGGTTGGGACCGGGATATTCCCCGGGGTCCCGGTGCAGTGCACTCCCAGCCCCTGCCCTCTCCTGCCCGTTGCCCCTGGCACCATCTCGTACATGGAGAAAGACACTGAGAAACATGCGTGGGGCAAAGAGGACTCGGAGGAGGCGCAGAGGTCCTCTCGGAGTCCCACAGCCACCCTCCTTCCAGGAGGCAAAACAGAAGAAAAGGCCTTTGAGCCCCAGCTTCACCCCTGCTGCCAGCCCATCTACTGCCACAGCTCCCAGGGGCCCTGGGAAAGCCACTTCATGGCATCAGGAATAGCGCCCGGGCAGGATGGGATCTGCTGCGGGAGTGGGATTTGCTTGTTCTCCAACTGCCTCCTTCCTGAGCAAGGTTCACATCCAGGGAGGCTGTAACTCGTGCCAGTTAGCCTTGTAGTAATTATTGCTAACAGCTTGTTTCCATGTCTTGTTGCAGGTCTCCTGCATGTAGGCTTTTGTACCGGGTGGCCGGTACCAGGGCCTCCCTGATGCACCCCGGTAAAACAAGACAGCAAGCATCTGAAATCCAGAAATGAGAATTTCTCCCCCATTGCTCCCCAAAGCATACAGGAGTGCGGCCGTTCAAAGGACAGCTCTGATCAGGTTTCCTCTGCTACACTGAGTCTGGCTGAGGCATAGGATCTAATTAGCTGACCACATGGAAAGAAAAGTCTTTGTTAATTAGGAACCAATTACGCTGGGCTTTGGCAAAGGCTGCAGGTTTCGAATTCAGCCTGAGCCACGCGATGCTACAGAGACTGTAGTTAGCAATGCCCATTCCTCTGGTTTTCACCAAATTGGCAACACACCCATGTGCTCTGGCTCTAGTTAAATCCCTACATGTGCTCCGATCCTTCTAGCACATCAGCTACAAGTGAGGGCTAAAGACCAGGGCTCTGCCCTCCTTCGCTCACGTACCTTGCTCTCCAAAATATTCCGGAATCTGGACTCAACAGCGCCATAGAAGAGGTTGTAAAGCCATCTGCAGAGAAAAACAGAGAGGAGTCCTTCTTTCTCTAGCTCAGAGGTTGCTGCAGAAGTATTTGCCCAGGAAAGGGAGGCACTAGGGATGTGAGACACTGGGGAACGTCATTCCCATACCAATCTGGCGTCTGGCTTTGCCCCAGCATTTGCATTTGCAAACGGACCTGCTTGTAAACCACATGCACAGAAGTCTAGTGACTGTCTTAAATCTCCCTTAAATGTGCAGCCACAGCAGGATAAGTTCAGGCCAGATTTAAGTTCATTCAGTTGCACATCTGGATGAGAAGTATATGCAAGAGTCCGGAGACAGCTGACTAGTGGTGTGCCAGTGCGGGCAGCCTGCAGGCAGAACAGGCAGCCTCCAAGGGACTGCGGATGCCAACATCTTACTCCCTGCACCAGGGCCTGGAAGCCACGTTCCTGTGGCAGACAGGCTAACACACAGCGTTTCCAGGCCTCACAGTGAAGTTACGTACCCAAACTTGCCCCAAAAGTGTACCCGGACTTTGGAGATGCGGGTGCTGCAGTCAGACGTGTCAATGGTGGGTTTCCCAGCGGCACTGCTGCCTAGCTTCAGGTTGATTTTGATATAGACATTCTCCACCTTCAGATCAAATGAACCGTGGTCCCGGCTGCAGGGAGGGGAGGATGAGAAAGGGAGATTTCTCAATGCCAAGTCCTGGCAAAGGGGCCCCCAGTCAGGTTTGGGATGGATCTATCTAGCTCAGGCTCTCCCTTGTAGTGAGCACCCAGAGAAGACCGGGAAAGTTTTTAAACTCAGGGAAACCAAACTTCACTGGAACACAAACTAGGAGAGGTAACCTTTAAATAGAGAGGATCAAGAGCAAGTAGGGGACATGGAAGGGAGACAGGAGAGTTCATGCACAGCTCCTCTATCGTCCACCTTGCTCTTGCCTCCCAGCCCGTTTTATCCATCTCAGTGGCTGTACGGGTGGCAGCGTCCTCTGCCCACCCCCAGTCCTGGCTCAGGTCTGTCCCTGCGGGTGCTCAGGAAGGTGCCCCCCAGCACAAGCAAGTACGAGGGACTGTCCCACACCCCCCAGGTGCCACAGGAGGGGAGACGGCTTTCGCATTGTCTCCCCAACCCCTTGCAAGCAGGATAAACACTGCCTGGCCAGCTCCGAGGGCTCCCAGTGTGGATGGAGACCTGGCTGGGCTCCCCCAGGGCGAGGGGCTCCCAGGCGTGCATCGGGAATACAGCGGCTGCAGCCCGGCTGTGGGAAAGACAAGTCAGCGCATCTGCAGAGAGCGAAGCAACAGCTATCCAAAACACAAGCGAGATGGAGAGGAGAAAAAGCCTGTCCAGACCCGGAGAGGGAGACGCAGCGTGAAGCGCCCGAGTAGGCAAGGGGGGAGCTGGGCACGCACATGAAGTATATCTTCACCCGCCAGTTCCCATCCACCTCGGCGAAGGCGTTGGAGATGGAGACCTGCAGGCCCACGTTGGGGACCAGGGAAATCCGCGAGTACGGCAAGTTGAAACTGCGAAGGTCCAATCTAAAAATAAATAAATAAAAATTAAGAGAAAAGTCACATTACAGGGGTGCCTCACCCCTGGGCACACAGCTGGGGAGGGAGGGAGCGGGACCACCACACTTGCAGCACCCCGGCTCCCATCCTGCCACAGCAAAGTGATGCCTGGCAGGGACACGCAAAGCGGCGTGTTTTGGAAATGGCATCCCTGCAGCCATCCAAACGGAGACAGCAGCTCGAAACCCTGCACAGCAGGAGCGGAGAGGTGATGGGGCAGCGGAGAGCTGGGACGTCCACAGGGGCTGGGCCACCTCCACCGCCTCGGCTTCAATTGCGCAAAACCCACCCGCACCCAGAGTGCCGTCACCCCGGTTCCCTTTTTCCCCTTTGGGCAGGAGCGTCTCTGCCTGCACTGAGGACAGGGCCAACATCTCTGGGAGCTGTGGAGGGGACAGGATTGTCCTTGCTGCTCCGGGGGCTCCCCATCCTCCCCCAGCCCTCCTGCCCCTCACATGGGTTGGGGGGGCAATGAGCCGCTCCAGGGCGCTGGCAGGGCTCACCTGGAGATCTCATAGTGCACCTTCCCCACGTGCCGGATGCGAAAGTCACCCGAGATATCTGGCAGCTTCAGCTGGGCCAGCTCCTTCTCCAGGATGGCGATCCCCTGCTGATGCGCTGCAGGGGATGAGGAAGAGCATCACGGCCACACGCTTCCCGCAGGAGCTGGGAGCATGCACCGGGCGCACAGCAAAAGGGTTAAAGGAAACATCCAGGAGATGCCCTGGCTGCTTTCCACCTCTCAGGCTATCTTTAAAGCTAATCTCGGTGCAGGGAGCCCTGTGAGCACACAGGCAACCTGCCTGACTCCTGCCCGCTTGCAAGCCCCAGGGGAAGGTGGTGGCCAGGCATTGAAAGGGGGGAGAGGTCCCAGTTCTCGCTCTCTGGACTGGGCACTGTGCGAGGTGTATGGGAGGTTCTGGGCACCGCGCTGCTCCATGCCCAGCACCGGTGGGCAAAGCTGGATGGAGTACATGACGCGAGTGGGTGCTGCATCCTTGCATCCATCTGGGAAGGGGAGTCACGTCCTCCTCTCCCACACGGCTGGCAGAGCTGCCGGGTAAATGAGCTGTTTCTCACACAGTGTATTTCAATCCATAACAGCACTCTGCTGGAGCCGGGGCTCTGCCTGCCTCAATAAAACCAGCGCGGGGCCCATCCATCTCCGTCACTGCCCCCCCTGCAGCTCCCCCCCTCTCTCTTCTCCGCAGCTCACTCCTCCAAGGCTCACAGCTCAGCTGCCCGGACCCGTGCCATGGGAGTGGGACCCTCCTGCCCTGCCAGCTCTGCGCCTCCCCCGACACCGCCTGGGCACAGCCCCCCGAGACCCCCACAGGGGCTCTGTGACGGTGGGTCATCAGCAGGAAGCCCCAGGCGATGGTGCATTTGGCACCCCCGGCCAAAGATCCCCCCCATCCTGCCCCAGGACGCTGCGCTCTCCAAGCGGGCGCCCAGCTCCGCGCCTCAGCCACCAGCACATCTGCAAGGAGCCAGATCAGAAGTCGAACCCACCATAGTCCAATCCACTCTGGGTGATCCTCACCACGAAGCCGGGGCTGGTGGCTCCGGTGAGGGCCAGGCACAAAGCCAGCGCCCCGCAAGCCGCCGCCAGGCTCTGCGCTCCCATCCTGGCTGCCCCGCGATACCGCGCTCCTGCTGGGCTCTCCCTGCCCACGCCGCCTTTATATCCGTGCCAAAACAGGAACCATAGGCCAGGGAGGCAGGCAGAGCTGCTGCCGCAGCCCATGCGGCACATCCTCCAGAGCCGCAGGGCTTCCTCCTTGGCCGCCACCACGCTCCTCTGCACCGGCGGCACCTGCGCCTACGGCACGGCGTGGCACACCTGCACCCAGCGGCACACCCGGTGCCTCTCCTCGCAGGCAGGGAAGGGCGAGCAAAAAACCAGGAGGCAACAGCTCAGTTTCCAGCTCTCCACTGGGTGCAAAGGGTCCCTGCCTGCAGCAGCCGCAGGTGCTCAGTGAAGCAGACCTGGTGCGGGCACGGGTTTGGCTCTGCCAGCTGCATTCCATGAGGCTACGTTCTTGCTCCATGCTCTGCCTGCTCTGCTCTGCTTTTGCCGACCAAAGGCTGGGAACAGCCCGGGCTGCCCTCAAGCTGTCTGCCAGCCCTGCTGCCCCCCACCCCTGTCCCACCGGGCTCCGGTCTGCTCTGCGCTCCTGGGCATTAGGTGATGCTATCACGGCACAGACCCGCCAAAGGCACCGGTTGTAACCAGGGCAGCCTTGGGGCATAGCAAAGGCTAAAGAAAGCGTGTTACAGCTTCTTACTCCCTGCAAGCAGACCCTGAAGTCCCCCCGCACCCAGCAGGGCTGGTGAAGGAGCAGCTTCCCCAGGGCTGGGTGGCTGCAGCAACTGGGGGCAACTAAATCAACGGGGTGCCCTGCACCTCCAGCCCCCGGCACGGGGCTGTCACCGAGCAGCCATGCATGGGAGGAGACATCCAGCGCACCGGGAACAAGCCCCAAAGGCAAAACTTCTGGGGCCCTGCCATGTCACAGCTCTTGGGCTCACGATGGCTGGAGACGGGTGCGGGAGCTGGGTGCAGCCGGGCAGGGGTGAGAGCGGGGCCAGCCAGACCCTCCATGCAGGCTGCAGGATAGAGGTGAGGGAAGAAGAAATTATTTAAGTTACTTTCATTTCTCATTGGGGAAGCGGCAGGACCGGGCACAGGAAAACCACGGCAGCTGATGCAGGCAGATCTCATGCTGGATCCAGGGAAGTCCTGGTTGCCAGAGGCAACATCCCTGAACCAAGCGCTTGTGAAATGCAGCTATTGCTCAAGCACAGATGGCATGGCCGTAGCCCCAGCAGGCCCTGAGGGACAGCGTGAGTGGAGCCCCGGGGCATCTGTGCTGGAGGAACCTGGCACATGGAGGATCAGGGCTTGAGAGGTCGAGGCTCTCGGATCCACTCTGCCTTTCTTCCCGAGTTTCAGACCGCGACACTTGCGGGCTGCCTGGCAGATACACAGCAAACTCACCAGATGTGCACGTGTGGCTACGGCTTTGGAGAGCAGCACTGCCGCCATCGTTGGCTCTCAGAGCCGGAGCAGGAAAACAAGGACACAGGAACACAGCAGGTCTGGTGCTGATGGTGCCTGCCAAAGAGGGACAAACAGCCCAGGGAAGAGCCATGTGTCCCGGGCAGCTAGACAGCATCCAGGGGCTGTGATCCTCCCATCAGTGCTGGCCCCAATCCATCCCTGGGGGCAGGAGCCCATGGGCAGAGCTTATTTTGCCCAGAAAGAAGCAGCCAAGAGCAGAGGAGAAGGTTAAGGGACCAAATCCCCACTTGCAGCCTCCACGGCTCTATGAGTGTGCTGCTGCCTGTCACCAGCGCTTTGCTGGGTCTTGCTCAGTGCGGAGGAGAAGCTCCGCAAACCCTCCTGTCTGTGACACCACATCTCAGCAGGGTGGTTTCGAAACAATATTTAAGACATTCAGGACAAGCATTGAGGAACCAGAACCTCTTCCATGAGGAGAAATGAAATTTTATAAGGAGCAGCACAGAGAGGAAGCAAAACCAGAGTGTCTTCCTTCTGGGTTTGAGCAAATTTTAAAGTTGCACTGAAAAAAACCCCTTCAAACAGCACGAACCCTGACCAAACACTCCCACGTTTGGCAAGGAACAGCTGAAACCACATCTAATGCTTGATATGCGGGCTGGTCCCGCTAGTGCTTTGTGCAAGGGATGCCAGCAGTGAGTTGAGCATGAAATCCTGCCCTGCCCGACCTGACCCTTCGGAGGGGAAAAGGCTTCGCCTGACGGGCTGCTCTACCAGTCCCAGGAGTACAGGTCCTGCTCCACCGGGGAAGGACTAGTTCCCCCAGGGCTGCTGGAGCTGGGCTGGGGTTTGCTGGGCTGTACATGCAGGAAAGGGCCATCATAAAATGGTAGCCAAGAGGCCAGGAGGGCAGGGAGTTGCAGGAGGTCCCTCTCCTGTGCTGCCGTCTGTCCTTCAGCCAGGGCTGGTCAGGACCCGCTCCCTGCTGTCCCCAGGCCACCCCCCGCTCCCCAGGTCAGGGCTTTCTCTGGCCCCACACATTTAGCACGTGCGGGCAGTTCCTGATCCTGCCCACAGCTCTTTCCGCATCTCTTGCATGATGCAACGGCCCAAACCACCCTGCAATCGTGTGCTGGGGCTCCCCGGGGGGGATGACTGTGGGGATTGGGCTGTGGCCCTGCTCCATCCCCAGCAGCCACCAGCTCTGGTCCGCTGGGCTTGCTGCCACAGCGAGCCCCTTCCCAGGTGAGCCCCCAACGAGGGCGGGCTGCATCCCAGCTGTCCTCGGGACGGCTTTGGCAGATGCAGGGCAGTGCGGCTGGCATTATTGCTCCGTGGGCTGTGAGCAAGAACACCTTGACGTGTTTGCTGTCTGCAAGGAAATCTGGCCGCATCTGTTTCTTATGGTGCCACAACCACCCCGGGAATTCCCCGGGGCCTGGGTAGCGTGTGTTGGTGCCAGAGGCATCACTGCTGCCGCTCATCAGGCTTTCACTTGCAGCTGCGGGGCAGAGCTGTGGGCTGGAAAACACTCTGCTGGGGAAATGCAGGGGAAAACCCGGGGGACTCGGCAAGAAAAGCGAGAGCAACCCAGCTGGTTTTGGGGGGAACTTGGAAAACAGAAGTCCATAGCCAGAAATAAAGCCTCCCCCTATCCATTTCCAGCCAGGACAAGTTCCCTGCCACCAATGGGACAGGGCTCTGACCAGGACCTGTGGCCACCGCGGTTGTCCCTAGACCTGCAGGGACTTCACCCAGAGCTTGGCAAAACAGTCGGCATCGAGACGTGGCGGAGCTGCGGCTCCTGCCCACTCCCACATGCACGGGATCACCACCAGCCTGACACTGCCCACTGTCACCTGCGAGTCCCTGACAACCTTTGATCCAGCAGCATCTAAAAATACAGCCGGGGAAACACACGGGGGCTCCTCCGCTGTTGTTTTCCCAGCTGCAGGATCGGCGTGACCCGGCCACGGCTGTTCCTGGAGCCAGGAGGGCTCTCCGCCAGCGTGGGGTCGGTGCTGACGCCAGCCCTGACCGCTGCATCAAAAACAGGCAAATGGAAATACTCTGGGACCCGAGAGCTAATAAAGCAGGAGCCCTGCGGGGCACAGCGAGCAGCTGCACCCGGCAGACGAGGACCCAGGGTGCAGGGACACGGCCACAAGTGATGAGGATCCCAGCAGGAGCCCAGCCCCAGAGACCGTCCCCGATGCTGGGCCCACCACCCTTGCCCTCCCTCCACCCCAACATCCCAGTGACATCCCGAGAGTCCCCCCGGGACCAGCGCTGCAGCCAGTGTGTCTTCTCCATCCGCAGAGGGCTGCCATTGCCCCCAGACAGACGGGCTCCTCTCGCAGCACGCCAGCTAGTGACACGAGGTCTGGGAGCCTCGTGGGAGACAAAAGGGGACGCAAAGAGCAGAGGGGGATGATTTTGCAGAAAAGTAAAAATAAAAATGCAGGAATGGTGACCTCAGGCAGAGCCTGAGAGGGGATCTGAATGGTGGCTCTGTGCCGGCGGAGGGGCAGGGCAAGAGGCCACATGCAGCCTGTCCCAGCAGCTGCTCGGGACAAACAGGACATGGAGAATGGGAGCAAAAGAGGAGGGTGAGCTCATGGGGTCAGGGGCCCTGGAGTGGCAGGGGCACCCAGGAACTCTGTCTTTTGCTGGGCAGGCTTGGTCCCCAGCACCCCGATTCCCACCTGCAAGCCCTGCTGTCTCAGGGCGACAGGAGGGCACAGGGAGCTGCTTTGGGGTGCTGCAGGGATGGAGGACTGGATCCAGCCACGCTGGGTGCATTTGCAGGGTGGACCAGTTGAGCACAGCTGATAAGAGCACCCCAGGCTCCAGGCAGGGAGTTGCTGCCCTCGGGCACTCCACAGTGTGGGGGGGTGAGGGGGTCCCTCTGGGCTTGGCTTTGCATCCTTCCCCTGCTGCTCACCAGTGCCACAAAGGGATCCTACCTGCTGGTACCAGGACCCTGCCTTCCTCCCCGCCTGCAGCCTCCTCGCCCAGCCCTGGTGCCTGTCAGACGTGCATGAGCCAAAGCAAGGTCTTGGGCTCATTTCAGAGGTAACCATGCAGTTAAAGAAGGTCAGAGCATGAGCTCATACTCCCCTCACACTCAGAGAAACTATAAAAAGGCTGAAGCAGAGTATGTGAACTAATGCAATTAAATGAGCAATTGGCTGCTGGTGGGGGAGGAGCTGGCCCAGCAGACCCCAGTTTGCATTAGGGATCCCGGGCAAACAGCTTGGATGGGGTTTGAGCCGAAGGCCAGCCCTGCACAGAG
This sequence comes from Haliaeetus leucocephalus, assembly GCF_000737465.1. Taxonomy (NCBI): domain Eukaryota; kingdom Metazoa; phylum Chordata; class Aves; order Accipitriformes; family Accipitridae; genus Haliaeetus; species Haliaeetus leucocephalus. Next base: position 703,530 of record NW_010972709.1, on the reverse strand, counting down.
CAGCGGCAGTGCCTGCGGGCCCGGAGCCGTGCGGTGGGCTGCCGCTGGGTGCTCCAGCCCCGCTGCCCACAGCCAAGCCTCTGCCCACCCAGCGTGACTGCTGGTGCCTGAGCCCTTGCAGCACTCGTGATCTATACCAGTGACGAAAGGGCTCTCTCCCGCTCCCAAGGAAATGGGAAGCAAACGCAAGCCCTCCCTGGCGCCGTCCTCCCTCCAAAACAAGCCAGCAACCCAGCTGTACCTCCTCCCGTCTCGGCTTGTTTTCACGGCGTGTCCTTTGGCTGCTCGCTAATCCCTGGACAAACCTTCGTTCTCGAGACTACCCCAGCAGCTTGCGGCCCACGCCGTGGCCGTCCCACCCGTCCCCGCTCCAGTCCCCCATCCCAGCTCTGGTCCCGTCCTTGAGCCCGTGCCCACGAAGACGGCAGCAAACACGGCTTCAGCGTGAGCATGGAGCAGAGGGTCTGAGAGCGCTCGACACCGTGCCCAGGGATGGAAGAGCTGTGCCGAGCAGCGGTGGTTTGCGTTAGGATAGACCAAATCTGTGGCTTTGGCTCTTACGCCGATTGTTTTTGTATGACTTCTGGTTGCTAAATCACACAATTCTGCCTTCAAGTAGGTACTTTCCATCGTTGAAACATCCAAAGAGCCGTAAGAGACACTTTTCTTCTGCTGTGCTTTCAGGCCAATTCAGAAATGGGAACCCCGAGCTGTGCAAAGCGCTGGACTGCATACAGACCAGCCCAGGTGGTTCCTACCAGCAGGGGCCTGTGTTTATTTAAAAAGAGGGAAACGGCCACAAACGCAGCACGCCGGCGTGTCCGCGCACACGCGGGGCCGTGAAGGGTCCCCCGAGCCGGGAGCAGGAGCTGCCCGGAGCCGCTCCGGGGGCGGGGGGACCGCGGCGGAGCGCCCCGGGCCGGGGGGGCCGGGCCAGAACCCGCCGGGGGCTGCCGCCCTCCGGCTTTTTTCTCCGGGGGTCTTGCCCACCCCCCGTACCGCCCCC
>NW_010972709.1:677942-702193 GCF_000737465.1 Haliaeetus leucocephalus | reverse complement strand
GCGAAGGCGAAGGTCGGGCGCGATGGCGAAGGTCGGGCGCGAAGGCGGAGGTCGGGCGCGATGGCGGAGGTGGCCGTCGGCCGCGCGGGCAGGCTGCCGCCCGCGATGCCGAAACTTCCTCGGAAAGTTTGGCGGGAGGACGGGGCGCAGCGAGCGGGTGCTGCCGCGTGAACCGTGCCCGGCACGCAGGTACAGGACGCTCAGCGGATCCGTCCCCGGGCTGGCCATTTCGTTTGTCACCGTGGCCAGCGCGCGCTGTTGCCCCGGGCTCCCAGGCGATGCTGGGCTGAGCGCTGGCCTCCCGCTCCGCCGGGCTGGGGCTGTTGGTTAGCGTTTGCATCGTGCCCTGCCAAAGCTGCTGACAGCGAGAGCTGCGGGAGAGGGGGAGGAATTGTTATTCAGGGCTGGTCCCGGCACTCAAACCTCGCTCTTTCCTGAGCAGGAGGGAGAAAGGAGACGGAGCTGAGTCACCCTGTGGCTTTGGGTACGAGTTAACTTCACGGCACCAAAACACCAAAGCGCAGCTCGCCTTGTTGGTGTAAACCACTTTAAAAAATATGGGTATTTGGGGAGAAATATCAATCTCTATTTAACAGCACTTTGGCTTATTAAAATGGAAATAGCTTTGCAAATGTAAATCTCCTTATGCTCCCTAATGCCTTTTGTTTCGGTTCTGCGCTCTCTTGCAGCTGGCGGAGGGACGTGGGCTAATTGGTTGCTTTTGGATTTCTAATGGCTCCCCAGCTGGCCTGGCCTCAGCCGCTGCACCATGGTTACCCCAAAATCTTCCCTCAGTGATGAAGAGCTTTGTGACACTCAGTGAAAACATTTTTAGTCATTCCAGGCCAAAATATTCCCCAGCACTACGCAGACTGCGTCTGGTGCCTCCATCAGTCAGTAGTTCTCTCGCGACGCTGGCTCACGCAGTCCCCGCTGCTGGATGGAGTCCTGGGCGGTTTTATTCCATTGACAGGGGAGCAGCTTTGTTTATTCAGCCGATCCATCCTCTGGCGCGTCCCTTTGCTCTGGGGTTTTGGCGATGATTCGCAAGGTTTTCTTTTTTTCCCCCTGCAGCAGGGCTGTCCGCTCTCCCAGACGCCCCGAGTTTATCCCAGCCGGTTTACCCAAACTCCGGGGTTTCTCCCCAGCTGCCAAGGTGCGGGACTGGGCAAGGCCAGGGAGCTGGGCTACATGTGCTGCAGCCGGGGGAGGCTGCTCTGGGGTTTGGGGGGGATGCTGTTGTGAGAGACGGTGGGTGTGGGATGGGGCTGACTGGAAGCGTGCGCCTTCACCCCGTCAGACCGCAGCCTGTGCCCCCCACCACCCCACAGAGCCCTCCCCGGCAGCGCGGCCGGCTTTGGGGCTGCTCATCACCCCACGACACAGCCTGCCCAGAGCAGAGCCCTGGCAGCCCCGGTCTCAGGGGACCTGGCTACTCGTTCTGTTTTCTTTTGCCTTTTTAAGTGCCACAAGAGTTCGGCAAGTAAGAGTTTAGTTCGGTTTCAAAAGAGCTGGTTTGGGGATGTGCCGGGGCTGTGCAAGGGTGACTCCGTGCAGCGGGCACTGGCGAAGGCAAGCGCAGGCAGGGCGGGCAGCGCTGGCTCATCTCATGGCACCATGAGGAGCTGGACGGATCCCCCTTTGCTGTTACAGACGGTGGCTCCTCACCTCCGTGCTGGGATGGGGAAGGAGCCGAGCTCGGTGGTGCCAGGCACCCAGGAGGCGGTGGGCACCCGGCCGGCCTCGGTGCCTGGGAGCGGGCGGCTGTGCCGGGGTCCCACGGGACCAAGGCGGAGAGGGGAGCTGGGCTTTACCCTGCAGCGGGGCTTTTCCAGAGCAAGGTCTCCCATCTCTCTTAGGAATTGTGCAAAGACCAAGTGTGAGACCACCGGTGGTCCAACGGCAGAAAGCCTGGCAGGGGAATGCACTTGCCGATCGGGGCACCAAGAAGGGACTTGGTCTCCCTCTGCTCTGCCCAGGCCCCATGGCTTCTCCTGCCAAGCCCAAGGGCAGGAGATTCCTGTGAGGAGACATGGAGAAAAAGTCAAGAATTAACCAAAGCGTGACTGCAAAGTGCTTTAGCTAAAGCGCATTAAAGCTAATTAAGCTGAATTAACCAAGGCCACTTTGTCTCTGTATGGGCTCCCAGGCCAGGGATTAGTCTGAAACTAACGCCCACCTTCAGCTAATCCCACCTGATTTCCCGGATGCCCGTGCAGGAGCACGGGGATGACGGTGAGCCGTGGCTGCCAAAGGTGCAGGACCTGGCGGCTGCCCCGGCTGCCAGGAGGATGCTCATCCCTGTGGCAGCTGCCTGCGGTGCTGGGGTCCGTCCACCGCTAAATCTGGAGCCCAGCCCCAGGTGACAGGCTCGGCTTTGCCGTAGGCTGCAGCCGGTGGCAGAGCTAGGGGCTCCTTGGTACCCGGCAGCTGGCAGAGGTAGCACACACCACGCTCTGCAGGAGGAAGAGGAGGAGAGATGTCCCGCTGCAGAGTGGCAGATCCCCAGCTGGCCAGGCTGGGCTTGACCCTGCACCGTGCAGAAACCTGCATCTCTCCCACAGCAGCACCATTTCCAGCAGAAAAGGTGCCATTTGCCCACCCGCCCCAGCCTGATTTGTTGTTTATTGGAGCCTGTCCTGCAGAAATACCCCCCAAGGAGTTGGAGAAGCCTCTGTCTTTCCCACTCGCTAATGGGCTCCTTTTGGCAGCCATGTCCGTAGTCACCCCCGCGCTGGCTGTAATGCAGCTGGGATTTAACGGGAGCCATCTGATGCCTTCCCTCCATGTACCCGCTGCGCCAGCCGGGTCTGCGCAGCCGACGTCTCCGGCAAAGCTGGGAGAGCAAACTTAGAGCCACCAGTTTGTGCGTGGCACAAAACCAGCATCCTCGCCCCGGTCTGGAAGCGGCGCAGGGGAGGGGGCTGTAACCCGGCAGAGTGCTTCCCAGAAAACGCTCAGAGGACTAATTTTGAGTTCGGCGAATTCAGCGATGAGTCTGAACCAAAACACCCCATCCATCTTCAGATGTTTGTCCTTCCTCCCATCCGCTGCATTCCTACAGCCAGCCGCTGAGCCCAGCACATCCCCACGCTCCTCGTCTGGCTCGGCTTAACCCCTTGGCTGCTGCGGCTCCTCCGCCTCCGCACGGCCAGCGTTCCCGAGCGGGGCGGCAGGCTGCGCTTGGGGCTCATCTCGGACTTCTTAAACCACAGCCCAACGCTGGGAACCGGACCCGGCCGTGCTCGTGCTCGCCGGCTGCGCGGTGCTTGGTGTGCTCTACACCCGGTTCCTCCCCAGTTTCCAGCCCAGGACGGTTTGGAGCCCCCCGAGCTCAGCAGCGTCGCCAGCGTGGGCGTACCAGGGACCCGGCAGAGACGCGGTGCGGCGGTGCAGCGTGGGATGGTGGGCACAGGCTCCGTGGGGGGGTGACGGCGTCCCTTTGCGGGGCCGCTCTCCCCACCAGCGACGCTTTCCTCCCGCAGGACGCCGGGTCGCTGGACGCGGCGGTGCAGAGTGCCCTCCAGGCCCTCTACCCCCCCTTCGAAGCCACGGCCCCCACCGTCCTGGGCCAGGTGTTTCGGCTGCTGGAGACCAGCTACCGGGGAGATGGGCTCTGCTGCCTGCTCCAGTTCCTCATCCCGGCCAAGCGCCTCTTCGAGCACGTGCGGCAGGCAGCCTGCGTAAGCCTGCATGCCCCCCCACGCCGCGGTGCCCCTGCTCCCCGCTCCTGGCCACGGGGGATTTGCCCTATAGCGGGACACCCTGCACGGCCGTGCCCTGCGCTGTCCCCTTCCCTTCCCCGCAGAGGGGACCGTGGTGTGCCCAGCTCCCCGGGACGTCTCCGGCACAGAGCCCGGCACATGCCGTCCCCGCGATAAGGGTGGAGGAGGGACTCCAGGGTCACCTTATCTCGCCCCTGGAGAGGCTCCAGCGGGGATTTCCCCTCTGTTGGCACGTGGGGAGCATGCGGCACCCTGGGAATGGCCACGGGCTCGGGGTGGGCTTGCGGGGCCGTGCTGTGGCTCGGCTCAGGGACATCCCATCAGGTCACCGGGCTCTTCGGTCCCCACCGCGGGAAGCGCAGAGCCCGGCAGCGAGACCGCGCGGGGCTGGCCAGGAGGGTACGGAGCCGGCAGGGGCTCTCGCTCACGTGCTGTGTTCTTCCTCCCTCCTAGGCTCCCTACTTTAACTGCATCTTTCTCCATGAAGGCTGGCCCTTGTGTCTTCACGAGAAAGTGGTCGTCCACCTCGCGCCGCTCAACCCCCTCCTGCTGCGCCCCGGGGACTTCTACCTGCAAGCGGAGCCCTGCGAGGAGCACTCGGCGCGCATCACCGTCAAGCACCTCTCCCACGACCTGCGCACGGTGGAGGAGACGCCGGTCCCCGAGGCCGCCTACGCGCTGCTCTTCACCAACGAGTGGCTGGAGGAGATCAATGGCGACCGGGCCAGAACCCCCCTGCACACCTGCCTGGTGGCCACCGAGAACGGCATCGCCCCGCTGCCGTGGAGCAAGATTGCCACGCCGGAGTTCATCGACAAGCCCAAGGCTGGAGCCGACGGCGTGCCCGCGGGCGCCCGGCACGGCCCCGCTCCTGTAATTGCAGCAGAGCCAGCAGCACCCAGCGCGCCCGTGCACCACGGCGCGGCGGACATCCCAGCGCCCTATGGCAACGTCGTGGGCACCATCCCGGGCTGCAAGGTCACCTCTCGGAAGTCAAGCCAGGGAAGATACCCGGGACTGATCAAGGTGGACCAGGCTGGGCTGCGGAAGAAGCCAGCCGTGCTGGCTGTGCCCAGCCTCTGCGAGATCATCAGCCAGAACCTGGAGGGGGAGTACGTGGACCTGTTGGAGCTGTCCCAGGAGCAGCTGGATCTCCTGGCCAAGTCCCTGCCGCCCGCCCGCCCGGCAGGGCCGATGGGGGCTGGGGCCGAGGCGATGCTCCCCTGGGCGAACGGGGGGCCGGGGGCGGACGCCTGGCCCTGCACGGGGGTGCCAGGCTTGGAGAAGGGTCCCTGCACCCCATGCCTGGGGAGGAAGCTGAGCCGGGAGCCGGGGCCACACAGCCCACGGTGCCGCCACCGTGACTCCTACCTGGCTGCGCTGCAGAACCCGGTGAGCTTCGGCCCCGGGCTGATGGCAGCTATTCTGGAGGAGTCGGACGGCCCCGGCCCCGAGCCGCCCCCCACCACCCCCCCCGAGACTCCCACACAGCATGGGAGGGGGGCTGGCAGCCCCACACTCCTCGCCCGCCGTCCCCGCCGAGCGAGTCCCGGGGTGCCGGCGGAGGCATTGGCACGGCAGGGCGGCCCCCGGCTCCTCGTGGGCTCCAGCCACAAGTTCTCCTTCCTGAAGGGCCCGTGGCTCGGGGCGGCCCCCGGGGATGAAAGAGCCACCAGCCAGCACGAAGGGGCCAGGAAGAAGATGTCTGCCATCTACTCTCCCAGGATGGGCAGAGCCAAGCCAGCCAGCAAAGGTACCGTCCGAGCGGGGCTGCGGTGCCTGCCCGGGCTCTGCGGGAGCTTTTGCATTTCTCTGCCTCTTCGAGCATCACCAGCTCCTCTCTCCTCTGTCCCCGCGGGCAGGTATGGATGCGGCAGCTGCTGCCCCTGCAGAGGAACGGTCCCTGGAAAGCACCAGCTGCAAGAACGGTCCCTCCGTGCCCGGCACCGGCACCCCTGGCCGGGAGCCACCGGCCTGGCAGGACCTGCACGCCGGGCTGCTGCGCTCGGGCATCGTGTGCCTGCCAGGTACTGCTGGCACTGCGGGACCCTCGGGGGGACGTCGGGAGAGGCCTCTGGAGGGAAAATGCCGTGCTGCTGGAGAGGGTATTCTGGAGGAAGGTTTCAGGGCTTTGCTGGAGGCCAGAAAGCCCCCAAGCGGAAAATCTCCTTTCAGCTGGGCAAAAAAAATTAAAAACATAAAAACAAGCAGTCTGCTCTGAGCAGCTGCCCCACTTCCCAGCTGCAGCCAGCCCTCCCACACCATTCCTCCCCAATGAAGCCGTTCAGCTTTTAGCTGCCAAACACTAAACATTTGGCTTCTTCCTTTTCCCAAGAACTGAAAAACAGGGACGAAACCCTTCTTTTTTTCAGGAAAAATGTCCCCAGCAGCTCTGCCCTGGCATTTCCAGGGCCGGCGTTCGTGCCGAGAGCCCTTGGGGGCCGGCGCTGCCCCTCTGGGGGGGCCAGGGGAGGCTGCACTGGGGCAGCCGCTGTACTGCCACAGATGCGCAGTATTAACCCGGGCTGAGCCCCCCGAGCCGAGCCGGGACAGAGCCCCCTCCCGCGCCCCTCAGCAGCCGTTCCTGCTTGGCGAGCAGCAGCGAGGCCGATGGGAGCCCCGGCCCCTCGGCGGGGGGTTGCTCAGGACAGAAGTTTGCAGCCGGCGGGGGGCTGCTGGAGGGGTCACTCGCCCCTTTCCCCGCAGGGAGCTCGGACAGGCTGGGCAGGACCCTGCTCCAGGTGACCACCAGCGGCAGTGCCTGGGGGGCCGCGTGGTGCTCGGCCGCCGAGCTGGCGAGGCTCATCCTCTACCTCTGCTCCCTCCTCAGGTAAGGGCCAGAAGGGCTTGCTGGGGACCCTCCGGCTGCATCCCGGCTCGGGGGTCCCGAGCAGCCCCGGCGCCGAGCCGGGATGGATGCCCAGCATCCCGCACGTGCTGGTTTGGGCACATCCCACACATCCCCACCATGTCCACGGTCCCGCCCGCAGCCATCCCCGAAGACCCTGTGCCACGGCTCTGCCAAAAGCGCCTGTTTCTGAAGGTCTGGCGCTGCCCTCGGCTGGGGCATCCCACAGGGACGAGGCCGTCACCTGCGGCTGCCGGTTCCTGCCTGCCCTCGCCCTGCTGCCCGGGGGTGCGGGGCTGCGGGACGGGGCTTTGAGCGGGTCCTGCCCGAGGGATCCCCACTTTATGTGCCTCTTCTAACTGGTGCAATCTGCCTCCGGCTCACTGTATTTCCCTTTGCTAGGCGAGAAGCGAAGGATGGCGGGCTGACTGTCGTGGTGGATGCCAGGAAGCAGCCGCCTGCTCCCGTCCTCTTCTCAGCCCTCCGCTCTGTCCAGGTACACCGGGGTCTGCGTGCCGGTGCCATGGAGGTGCTGGGGGGGGGTTCCTGCCTGGGAGCGAGTGCTGCCGACCTTTGGGGGTCCCTCAGAGCATCCCCTGCACCCGCTGCGTGATGCAGTTGCCTAGCTGGCAGCAGCTTCTCTGACAGCCCCCTGCGCTGCCATGCCTGGGGCCACGGTTTTTATTTTACTCACAGATTTTACCCGTAAGCGTCACGGTGTGGATTTACCGAGGCAGCTCTTGCCTGCCTGCGGCTGCACCGCAATGCCCTGGTCTAGAAAAACCCATGTCCTTGCTGCTTCCTCCCCCGTGGCCAGTCCTGCCTCCTGACTCCCTGTAGGTCTGGCAGTGCTTCACTGCTGCTTTGTTCCCAAAGTTGCTGATAAATCTCTAATTTTTGAGCACGTCTGCAGTGGCGCAGACCATCCCCCAACAGGGCACAAAGACCCTGTTTCCCCCAGCCCCCAAACTGAGCTCACACCCAGTGCTTGCATCTCTCCAGCTCCTCGAGTGCCAGCTGCGAGGCACTGGTGGTTTGGGACCAAAGGTCCCTTCCCAGCCCCGCAGGATCTGGCCTCGGTCCCGCTATCGCCTGACACTGTGGCGTGCCCCAAACCCCTTCAGCATCCTGCTAGCTGAGCTCACCTGGAAATCAGCTCCGCAGTGACGGTCAATCATCCTGGCAGGGTTTCCATGCCGGTGCCGAGGCAGTGCTGTGGGAGTGCCCTGTGCTGTCCTGGGGGCCGTGGGGTCCTCCATGCCACAGCACCCTTTGCCTCTGTGTGCTCAGGGCTTCAGGTTGGTTGCAGCCTGTCCAATAAATCCTGTGCCGGCCCTGATGCTCCCCTCGCAGAGAAGCGTCACTGGTGCAAGTGAAGGGGTTTGCTCACGAGGCTTTTTCCACGGGTCCTTTCTGCCAGGGAGCCGGTGGTTGGGATGGGGTTATGGCCTGAGCGACCCGTTTCCATTTCCCACGCCAGCAAGCTCGGGAGCCTTTTCCTTTGTAATGAGCTCAGCGGCCTCAGCCGACTCAGGCAACCGAGCCCCCGCATCACCGTGAGTAACCCGAGGTCTGTGCCATGGGGTTTGCCGTGGTGACTCTTCCCTGCCTCCCGCAGAGCATCTCGCCGGGCTGCATCCACACCGTGCTGCTGCTGGCCGAGAAGGAGCTGGTCGCCCACCGCGAGAGGCTGCCCGGGGTGCAGGTGAGCCTGTCCTTGTCCCTGTCCCCGTCCCCTCCTCCTGTCCCCACGTTGTCTCCTGTGGGAAGAGCAGAGCCAGGGTGAAAGGAGCCTCCCACCTCGGGGGACCCTCCGTCCCCTCACCTGGAGACCCCAGTTCCCCTGCTCGGGGACCCTGGGCAGAGCAGCACCTTGCTGGGGCAGGTCCCCCCCCCGTGTTGGGTGCAGGACAGGCAGATGCTGCCCTCGGGCTGGCTGGGCTGCGCAGGCAGGCAAAATCTGCCCCAGGGCAGCCAAGCGCTTTCCCAGTTACCTCCAGCGGCTGGACACAGGCGCTAGGATAATAAATCTAAACTTGAAAGGGTTTATTGTTCTTTTAGTGCTGCTCAGTTTAATTAATGTAATGTGAAATATTAATGAGCTTCATCACCTAGCTTGGCTGTCATGGCAGATTATTGCAGTCCCAGCAATCTCCCGTGCATTCAAACACCGCGGAGCTGGCGGGAGCTGCTCCGAGTGGAGCTGCCGCACGGCGCGCTCAGCCCTGCCGGCATTGGCACGCTGCGCTCCCGGGGCCACTGCACGGCGCCGGTTAACGGGGCAGGGTGCTTAGGGCAGGACTGGGTTGTGCCCCCTGCTCCAGGCTGTCCCTGGGGAGGGACCTGGCACGGTCCCGCAGCGCTGACGAGCTCCACGTGCCCCGCAGGTGGAGACCCTGGCGTCGCTGAAGGCTCTGGGCCGCTACGTCGACAGCTCCCAGCTGACACAGGAGCTGGATGGCACCTTCCCGTACTGCCACGGCGAGTGGGTTCAGTTCTTCCAGGTGTCTGTTATCACGCCGTTAGCCATCGCCTCACCTCCCCGCGGTGCCCCTCCGTCCCCACCGCTGCTTCGTGTCTCACAGACATCCCTGGAAAAGTGACAGGAAAGCCCAGGAGAGGGGAGGGAGAAGGAGAGCCCTGAGCGCAGGAGGGCAACCCCCTCCTGCCTGCTTCTGACTGCTCCTGCCTGTGACTGCCCGTCCACCTCCACGCTCCCTTCCTCCTTGGCTTTAACCTGGTGCCCCACGGTATTCCCTGCTCTGGCCTGGCACTGCTCTTCCTCCTCTTCCTCCTGCTCCTCAGGGGCAGGCTGCCCTCCTGCCCCGCTGCTTGCCCAGCCACCCCGGCCCCACTGACCTGCTGTGTGTCCCACCCGCAGAAATTGCACCCCTTCACAGCCAGCCTCCGGCGGGCATCGGAGCTGCTGCAGAGCTGCATCCAGGAGCTGCGGAGCGCCGACGCGCTGGCAGGGACGCAGGTAACAGGCAGGTCGTAGGGCTTTCCAAAGAGCCCATCTGTAGTCCAGCACACAGTGACATTTCACCCCAGTTCCCCGAAACTCGGTGCAATCGCTCCCAGACCAGCTGCTGCCAGCTGCAGGGCTGTCCCCTTTGCTCATCCCTCAGGGTGCAGCCCCGGAGATGCCAGGCGAGGCCCCAGGTGAGATGCATGTCCGACCCTCTTTCCACAGGATGTGGCCGCGTGCATCGGGAGGCACCAGGAGCTGATGCGGAGGGTGCTGAGCGACCCACAGCTGGTGTGCGTGCAGCGCGAGGGGGGGGCCGTGCTGGCCCGGCTGCGCAGGGAGGCCGCCCGGCTCAGCACCTCGGCCGACGTCAGGTAGGAGGGGGCGGCTTCGCTGGGAGAGGGGTGCCAATGCCGGGGACCCCCGGCCTCCTCCGCTGGCCGACAGAGCCACCTCCGTAGGGATAGCCCAGTCCCCGTGAGAAAAAGCTTCTTTCCAGCACGTCCTGGAGCTGGCACCGTGCTCCCTCCTGCCCTGCAAACTCCCTCCGAGCCTGGAGCTCGCGTCTCGGACAGCCCTGGGCAGGATTTCCCGTCATCCCGGCTGGGGAAGGTGCCAGGGTCCCTCGAGGGTCTCCTGCCCTCGGACCAGGCTCTGGGGCTGCTCAGCGAGCCCTCCAGGCTGGTCTCAGGCAAAGCCACTAGATGGGGCCAAGCCCCGGCGATGCTGCACATGTCCGGCAATGCCGCGCTTGTCCAGCAGTCCATGCATGCATGCAGCACTAATCCCACTGCTCCCTTCTGCTCCCTTCTCTCGGCTGGGCTGGGCTGCACTGACAGCCAACACTTTCCCATCCCGTGTTCCCTGACGTCCAGCTTGCTCCGTGGGATAGGGAGATGTCAGGGCATGTGCAGTGCCAGGGTGCTGCTCCCCTGCAGCGTGCCCGGCATGCAGGGCCTGGAGCCCACTGCATCCCAGGGAGTACCCTCATGTCCCGGCTGGGCTCTGAGGATGCAGGAGGCAGGTGGAGAGGAGGTCTCTTGGTCGGCTCCTGACCCCACGTACCTGCTGGGATCTTGCCAGCCGCAAGTGCTGGGTTGTTGGCCATCCGCTTGCTTGGCTCCTGGCTGCCTGGGTGGGCAAGTGCCAGTGCCGGCTTCCAGGGAGCTGCCCCATCCAGAGGCTCCTGCCCACCAGAGAGCTGCCTCGGCCGGCGTCTTCAGAAGGAGCTGGAGGCTCACGCGGCGGCAGCCGGCACTGACAGCCCCTCTCCTCCCCGACCACCAGGACCAGCATGGAGTCGGCCGAGGGGCTGTACAGCCAGCTGGAGGAAGAGCTTCACAACCTGGTGTCCCAGTCCAACAGCTGCCTGGAGCGCCTGGAGTTCCTCCGAAAGGTCCAGGAGCTCGAGGCTGAGTTCAGCAAGGTCAGTTGGGCATCCTTGGGGTGCCACTCTAGAAGCAGCAAGTTGAAGTTGTCCTCTGCGGTGTTCCCACAGCTGAGCATTTTGGGCACATTTCCTCGGATTTTGATGATGAAGGAAGCCGAGAGAATAACAGGATTGCCTGAGCTTTGATTTTAATTACGGGGTGACTGCGTATCCACGCCTGAGATGGGATGCCCCGGTCGGGGAAGGAAAGGGAGGTGCTGCGGAAGCGCTGCGGCCGGCGGCCAGTCCCGCCTGACCCTCGGCCCCGCTCTTTCTTGCAGCTCGGGTGCTGGCTGGACGGGGAGGCAGCGGCACGACTGCAGGAGATGGGCACCGAGGAGTGGAGCCCCGACAGCTTCCAGGGCTCTGCAGAGCGGTTTAATGAGTTCCTCGTCCAGGCAACAGTATGTTTGAGGGGACTTTCTGTAACATGCATGCCTAGGGTATCGCTGCCAGCAGCGCTGTTAGGTGGCTCCGGCCCCTGCCTGGCACTCCGCAGAAACTGAAAATGCCAAATTGGAAACATTCGAATGTTGTTACGAAGTTCAAAGCAATCAGCCCAAATCCCCCAGGTTTGGATCGAGGCTTCTGAGCAAAACCGGGTGTCCACAGGCTGGCTGGATCAAACTGCAGTTTTGAAGCCCAGCTTTGTTGGGGTCTTTGGGCAGCCCTGTCCTGGCGAGGGGGACGGTTGTGCTGCTCCTCGGTGTGCTTTGGGCTCGGGCTGCTGTTCCCAACCCCTCCTGTGCTCTGTCCTTTGCAGCCCCCTTCCTCCCACAGGGCCGGGCTGCGGAGCCTGGACGTCCCATCAGACAACAGATAATGCGGTGGCAAGGGTTTGTTCCCCCCATACCCCTAGATATGGAGGCCCTTTAGTTACACGCGCTGCAGGGAGGACGAAGCAAGGTGACCCCACTCAGGACAGGACGGTGCATTTTGTGCATTTTGAGCCAAGCCAGGACAGAGCAGACATTTGGAGAATTCCCGTTCTCTTTGTTTCTTCTCGCTGGCCCAGAAACGTTTCCCAGATAGCTTTGACAGCGATGCTGAGTGCTGGCCTGCAGAGAGCCTCACCCTGCACACACGTCCCAGCACAGCAGGTCAGCACCATTCCCCCAGCGCAGAATTCCTGCCGTCCCTGCAGGCTCAGTACCGGCACGGCCTGGCCCTGTGTCAGGAGGCGGCTGAGGTCCGAGACGCGGCTTTCCCCGAGGCAGACCCCTTTCAGGTGGCTGCAGCCCTTTTCCAGACGAAGCTGATGAGCTTCTACAGGCAGGTGGAGCGGCGGCAGGCTGAGCGGGAGCTGCTGCGGGAGCTCAACCAGTTCTCCAGCAAGGTGGGCACGTGGGCTTTCCTCCCGCAGGACCCGGTGCCGGCTGGGCAGCCGTGAAAACAGCCTCTCTTGCCTTCTTTTCTAGATCACGGGGCTGAAGCTGGACTGCAGGCAGTGCTCAGCCCGGGCGAAGCGCGGGGAGGGCCAGGCGCTGCAGTGCCTGCAGAGCTCCTTCCAGAAGCTGTCGGTGGAGTTCGCCCTGGAGAAGCTGCAGGAGATGAAGGCTCAGGTGCGCAGGATGCAGAGCAGCCAAGGGCTGGCAGCCTGGACCGAGGCACGGCACAGGTACCAGGAGACCCGGCAGATCCTGGAGGAGATGCTGGCAGAGCTGCAGGAGGCCTGGGGAGCGCAAGCCGACGGGCAGGGAGACTCCTTCAGCCCCCCCGGCTCAGGGTCTGCAGCCCCTTGCAAGGAAACCCCGGTCTGCGAAGCAACCGCCAGCCCCGAGCCGGCGGTGTCGGGGGGCCGGGGGGCAGCGGAGCAGCTGGAGCCCAGCACCGGGGGGCCAGGACAGCCCCGGGGACCAGGACAGCCCTGGGCCAGCAGCGTTGCTGGCCCCACGGTGGGCACGGAGCCGAGCTCCCCGCAGCCCCGCCGCCAGCAGGGGCCGGAGGGCGACCGTGCCTTTCACCGCCACGTCTCCGCCGATGCCTCCCTCCCAAAATCGCAGAGCGGAGCCTGCCTGGGAGCTGCAGGACACCTCGCTCAGGAGCGCAGCCAGCCCCTTCAGAGGCATTCCTTCACCCTGCCTCCCCGGGCGCATTTTCCAGGTGCTGACCCACTGTGTCCCACCACTGTGCCCCATGGGACTGTCTCAGCCTCCGGCACACACGGTCCACCTGCAGAGAATCGGGCAGAAGCCACCCAGTACTTCCAGGTTTCCAGCCAGAGCAGTTTCTCTTCTGAAGACTCAGACTCGCAGAACTCCACTGAAGAAGCCCCAGCAGCGAGCCTGGCTTTGCCCCGGGACCTCCAGAATCCCAGACCACCTTGCCCCTCTGAAAAGCCCTCCCAGATTGTTTACCTGGAGAACCATCACACCGAGAGTTCAGCTAAAGCAAATGCCAAGTAAAACCAGTCCCTTCTAGTAGGGGCTGTTTCTGTCCAGTTGCGGAAGTCTTGGTCACCAACTGGATGTCCCATGCTCAGAGGTGGGACACTGGGACACATTGTCCAACCCTCGGTCCCAGGATCCTTCAGTTCCCCATACTTAGCACTCACCCCACTGTGGAACGGCAATAACCCCATCACCAGCCTCACGAGGTCTGTTAATAATCTACTAGGTTTGTTGCAATCCTCACCTGAAGTGCATTTATCCCTACAAGTGCCAGGTTTGCCTCAGGACAGCAGTGAGGGTTCCCCGCAGTCAGCAGCCGTGCTCCGAGCATCCCATGAGAGCGCAAACCTGTGCCGAGGTGTTTCTGCCCACCGACCCTGCCGCGCTCCCCTCCTCCGCCAGGCGGTTTTACCGTCCCCCGTGCTGCTGCTGCAGCCCTAGCCAAGCGACAATGACAGGCATTTTGTTCGTGTGCACTCGTTAATGTAGGACTAATGTTATTAATGTTAATAAACCTGAAGAGAAGCGCCCGGCTTGGTCCTCGTGGAGCAGAACGAAAAGCCGCGTCCTGCCCAGAGCCAGGCGCCGGGCTGCTCGCCCAGGCTCCCAGCCGCTGCCCCAGCCCAGTGCCAACGGGCAGCCGGTGCCACCGCGAGAGCCTCCCGTGCCGCCCGCGCGGGCTGTGGCCGCAGCCTGGCTCTCCTGCCCACCGCCAGCATCTCGCTGCCGGTAGGAGGGTCCTGCTCAAACCGCTGCTGGCTCGTCCCTGTTGTGCCCTGACCTGCTGGCCCCTGCTGCCAGGCTGCAGCCATTTGCAGAATGAGTCCCTCTCCCTTTTGTAAGGGTTAAACGCCTCCGTCTCTGGTTCTCGCTCCCATCCTACCTCCTCCCCAGTACGTGGGTGAGGGTGGTGTCATCCTGCCCAGCCTCCCCAGTCGCTGGGAACGCGCTGTCCCAAAGCCTTGGGGATCTGGCTGAGACGGGTGCGACCTCGCCGATAGCTGTCCGAAACAGCCTGGGGTCCCCAGAGATCCCATCCCTGGGGGCATGTCCCACCGAGCCGAGCCGCCTGTTTGGGCACCCGGGAGCGGGCAAAGCCAGGCGGGGGACAGGCTGTCTGGGTCAGGGCGCTGTGCCGCCCACCACCCCAGGCAGTCACATCATGAGCTAATCAAGAGACATCGTAGAAAAAGCACTATCTCACGCAGAGGCCGTTCCAGAAAAACACTCTCTTCCTCCCAGCCACGGCGCGGTCATGGCTCGCGGCCCCACGTGATGCTGTGCCTCGGCAAAGGGCACTTGCCCATCCCAGTGTTTGCAAGCGTCGCTCATACCCCCCCTCAGCCTTGTTTTTTGCCAAATCCCCATGCTGAGTCCCGCTGAGCTCTTTGGAGGCTGCAGTCCCAGCTGCCCCTCACGGCACCACGGTCCTTCTGCCCAGGTCTTTAACGACAGTGTTAACAAAGACCGATCCCAGCCTGCTCCCTAGACGCTGCCCTGGGACCTCCCGCCCATCACTTCTGCTCCCAGTCCTACCCGTTGTCTGTTCTTTCAGTTCTTTTAAACTCCCATCTTATCCCGCTCAAACACTAATTTCCCTAGTAGCACTTCTATCACCGCTTCACTGAAATCCCGCTAGCCAAGGTCCATCCTATTCCTTTTGGCTTAAAAGTAATTATCATAGAGAGACACTGGGGGAGGTCTGCACGATCCATCCTGGGTGAACCCAGCCGGCTTTGCTCCATTCCCCAATTAACACCACATCCTGATTGTCACCAAGGACACCCCAGCCAGGCCACTTTTCCTACCTCTTCATGTTATGATATTTACCCATGCCTAACCATCTGGCCCTCCAGCGAGTTTAAAGGGCTTCAGAAATCCCCTTCTGCAGAGATGATGTAGCAGATAAATCTGGAGAAGGAGCAGACGGATGAGCCCCCTCTGCCCCGACGTCCCCATGAGTGGCCTGGGGCTGGCTCCCCGCGCACCAGCCAGCCGAGCGTGCCTGCTCCCCAGCCCCGCACGCGCGGCTGGTGAAAGCCGTGCCCACCTGGACGTCACCCAGCTCATCATGAGAACCAAAAATCTCTTCTACATCCCAAAGCATTTAAAGCCCAGCCTGACAGTTCCCTCGCTCAATTTTCTGCTCTACCAACAGCTGATTTGTTGTATCATCCCATTACACACTCACCTCTGCAGTGCGCCGAAGCAGCAGCACGCCTTCCAAATTCCTCTTTGGATACCGATTTTTGCCTGTCACTTGACAGAAACCCGTGGCTTCAGAAGTCCTTGTTATCAGCCACGTGCGGCTGAGCTCAGCCTCCTGCCACCAGCACAGCACACACGTCCCACCCTGGGCTTGTGCCGGTGCCTTGACGGGCTGGACACGCCGTCCACGTTACTCATCTCCCTTGGGAAAGGCAGACTGATGTGCGCTGCGCACACCATCGCCGCCGCAGGCACGCCAGCTCCCAGTCAGGGACGCCTCTGCGGGGACCCGTGCGACGGCAAGGCAGCTCCTGGGACCAGCCGGGGTCTGCTGGGGCTAAGCTGCCCAAAACCCGGGCAGCTGCCAGCATCAGCCCACCCAGCATCAGCGGGTGCGGAGGGTCCCCTCTCCGCCACTCCTGCTTTCTTACCGTGTCCAGGAAAGTAGTAAACAAGACAGGTTTTAAAAATGAACCACTGTGTAAATCGAACAAGAACAAGGAAGAGGGATGAGAATATTACTACTGAAATAATATTGCATGGAAGCGTTTGGGTGATGCCATTGTTGCGTATAAACCCCTCGCTGCTACACTGTCACGCGATGTCGCTGGATAAGCATCTTCCATCCACAGCTGAGGCTGCTTTTTATCGCTCTGCAATGCTCCCGGAGTCACAGCACTGCCAGGCTGTGAAGAGACAAAAATGCTAATCAATACTTTTGTCATTTTGGGGATTGATTATTTTAATTAATTCTGGGAGCCGTTCAGCCTGGCTGTGGACAGATAGCTCCTGGTACATAGAGTGGCAGCCGGATTGGGATCTCGTCTATCGCATCATATAATTCAAGAGATGAAATCTCTCTAGCAGCCACAAGTAAAACTTTGTATTGATTCCAAGGTGCTTTGCTTGTTTCTAAGAATAACACCTCCAGTGCCCCAGAAGATGTTTTATGCTTTGCTGTTCCCCTGCACCATCCCCAGTGGTGATACGAGGTCAGAGGCTGAAATGACCCAAATCTGTGAAGGGCAGGAGTGGCAGGGACCGAGCCTTGGGCTTCACGGCCCTATGTCGGGAAGTTGCTTCTCTACTCGACTGGGGCAAGCAATGTCTATTTTAGCTTCCACATTGAAATGAAAGAGGTGCTCAGCATTTTTAATTTATTTTACTTCTGTTTAAATAGCCAGTTTCCTAGGACCCCCTTTGAAAAGGCACTCAAATCTATGTTGCTGTTCTTTATCATCACCACACATGGAGCAAAGTCAGTTTCTGCATCTCAGCATCCCCTAACCTTGCCTGGAGAGATTTTGGCACCCGGGACCAGGCTGTGCAGGGGAGCACCCCCTCACCCCCATCCCTGCTGGCCGTCAGGCTCTGTGGACTCAGACCGTGCCCTGACCAGGACAGCCGGGTCTCAGCTCCGGGACAGGCTGGGAAGGGACAGGCTACCCCAAAGGCTGCGAGGAGCTGGAAGTATATCCAAGAAGACCTGGATGGTTTTTTTTAAAGACTTAGTTTAAGTTTAAGAAATAAACTCAGGCAAAGCAAACGCCTGGTGGCTGGGAGAGAGAGACCAGTCAAGACAGAGAGCAGGAGGCACCACCAGGGTGGATGCTGGGGACCATACCGAGCCCCTCTTCTGCTGCACATCAAGATGGGGGTCAGACACCAGCGAGCTGGGGCAAACCCAGCAAGTTGGGGGCATTTTCTGAATTGCCATTTTTGAGCAGCAGCAACAGCAGCAGCAGTGCGGCAGCAGTGCGGCAGCAGTAATAGCGATGTCTGCAGCGTGGCTTTGAGATTCCTCATATTAACATCCTAATTCCTCAGTAAAATGCTGGGGAGAATCAGGGAAGAAATAATTACTGACATGAATAATAAATGTTCCGTATCTGCAATGCCATTCCTTGCCCGCTCCGAGCGCTTGGCCAGCAGTGTTGGCGGGTCCCTGGGGCCGGGGCCAGGGAGATCCCCAGGCTGGCAGGGACCCCCAAGCTGGGCCAGTGCTGGCCGGTGTTTGCCTTCGCCCAAGCCCACGCTGTGCGGGACTGCCCGAGGTGGCGGGATGCCTGAACCAGCCAGAGTCCCCAGGACGGGAAGGTGCTGCCATCAGTCTGCTTTCCTCTGACCTGGTGGGAAGAGCCTTTTTCTCCCTCCTCCACTGCCTTCCTTGGCTAGGAAAAAGTTGGGACTTTTTAAATTTTAGTTTTTAGGTTAGGGGAATAGCACTTCCCATGGAGAAACAGAATCATCTTCTAAAACAGATGGAATTTAGATTCTTCTGAATAAAGCAAACAATGGCTTTCCTGTTGTTTTTCATTTTCCAAAAGAAAAAAAAAAAAGGATATTTTGCAAGTGCTGAGATTAACTGATAACAGAAGGGAGAATTTCCGGCCCCTCGCTGGAGGGCGAGTTGTTTCCTCAGAGGAGCCCTGCAACTCTCAGCTGCCCTCAGCTCCCACAGCTGGGTGGGCACAGCTGGATTCCTCCTACCAAAAAGTGTTTTTGCAACATTCTGCAAAAATTTTCTTATCTCTGCTGATCCTTCAGCGCGTGATTTATGACTCTGCGTCTGACCAATTAAGCTATAACCTTTCCAGAAAGGCAAGTGCAGGAGTTAATCAATGTCTCTTTCCCACCCATGAAATGGCAAAATCATTAGTCACAGGCTGGCCGGGGATGTCCAGTGAGGCCGGGCTGGCGGGGGTCCGGCAGCGTCAGGACACCACAGCCAGCCCAGCCCGTGGAGGCAAGTTCCTGCAAGGCCCAGAGAAATACTTTTTTCTGAAGGAAAAAAGGTAATAAATGTTAGATGCAGAAGACAAAACCAACCTGCAGACAGAGACGGGACTTGGGTCAGGCAAGGATACCAGCCCCAGAGCAGGGGACTGCCCTCCTCTTCCCCAGGCAAGGAGGAAAGCATGGACGATGGGTGGCAAGGCAAAGGCACAGGGAAAACCACAAGTGGGACAACATGAACCCCCTGGACGGGACCCCCAGCAGTTCTGGTGCCAGCGGAGCAGCCGTGGGCCCATTCCTGTTACGCAGCTCCTGGCGTTAGGGCTCAGCCACAAACAGCCGCGAGCGTTTCAAAGTGCAGGATGGGGACTTGGCTCACGCTACAGCAGAAACGCAGTCGTGCCTGGATTTGTCCTCCTGGGGGGCAGCTGAGGCGCCGGGTCTGGCTTCAGCAGGTAAACGCAGAGGGAAGGAGCCCTTAATGCAAGAGGAAGCTGAACGACAACACAAAGCCACGCAGCTCCATCCTCAGCTTCGCAAGAGTTTTGGAAGCGGCAGCGAGCAGAGATGTCCCAAAGCAGCTTTGTTATCTCCAAGCTCCTGCTCCGATAGAGCAAGCTTGGGTCTCACCCATCATCAGGCCGAGGTGTCTGGTGCTCCTGGGGTGGCCATAAAAAAGAAAGAAAAAACAAAAAAACAAGCAATACCAAAGGAAAACAGGAAGAGTGAAAGGTAATGCCAAAGGGTCGAACTCCGAGGGCCGAATGTAACTCCAGCTTGTCTGCTTTCCAGAATCCCAGTGGTGCCCCATCCCGAGGGACGGCTGGAAAACACTAGTGTGCCACCGCTCACCCCGGCACCCGGCAGATGCCCACCTCGGGAAGCCGCCGAGGGGACAGCCAGGCACGGGAGACCCCACACACAGGGGAAACACGTTGCTCGCGTGCGAGTCCCGGGAATCACACAGCTTCAGGCATTTAAATCCGGACACGTGCACTCGCAGAGGAACACAAGCACGCTACACACCAAAGCCGTGGCTGGGGACTGCAGACCCTTCTTGTTTTCCTCCCACAAACCCCATCAGAGCCCGTCTGCAACTGGGGAGAGGTGCCTCGGAAAGGCAGGCAACCTGGGGGTGGGAGGGCTGGGGGGTTTCCAGCAAACTGCTGGGAAATTACACCGGGAGATTGGAATTCAGCTCTCACCAGGTTCAACCGGTTCAGGTTGCAAAACACCGTGTCCCCGCTCGCAGCTGCGCTGGCAGTGGACAGGGGTCCATCCCGTGCAGCACCGCAGCCCACCCTCCCACGCTGCAGGACCCTGCCAGCGGCTGGGACCGACCTCGTGGCCATCCCGGGGCCACCGGCTCAGAAAGGCTTGACATGGCCGGAGAATCCATCTCCCCTGCACGCCTTGCTGCCGCCCGCCCGCAGGTCCCATCGCCGCGGGGCAGTGGGAAAGGGCTGCCCCATCCCGCGGGAGCCCTGCCAGCAAAATCCTCCCCCAGCCCTCCTGCCCCCCCGCCAAGCTCAGAGACCCAGTAAATCAAGAGAGGTTTGTGTTTCTCCTTTCTTTTAAATAAAAACATAGGCTCGGCCTAAGAACAAAGACAGTGACATAACAAATTCTTCCTCAACCCCCCCTTTAGAAGCGGGCTGGAGTGCCTTTCCCCAGGGCTTTCTTTCCAGAGAAGCTGTGTATCAGCTGGCTGCCTCACCCCTCCGCAGACGGTGCTGGTTTGGCACTCTGCATTTCTCCGTAACAGCCTCTGGCTCGGCGTGTGCCGAGAGCGGTGAGCCAGAGCCCAGGACCACATCTGATGCCGCTGGCACATCCATCCTCGTGCCTCGTGACCGCAGGATGCTTCAACCCTGCGGGGCTGCGCCCGCCAGATGCCCCATGGTTGCGACACCAGAGCACGCCAGGCTCCCCGGACCTGGCTGCGCCAGGTGGAAAAACAATCTGCTTTTCCTTGGAAAAGCCACTTTTCCTCCCAAAGGAAAGGTTGCCCATTCCCTACACTGCTTGGCCTGGCGGGCAGCTGCCCCCTCCTGCCCTGCCAGCACTGCCCGCTGCACGCAGCTGGGAACAAGAGCCCCTTTGTGCCAGGTCCCGAATCCCTGCTGCCGTGGGAGCCCCGGCACAACACTGAGCCCATCTCGCTCAACCGCTGGCCCAGCACCAGTGCTGGTCACTGCAGCGGTGACCAAAAGCCGCGAAACAGGAGTGATGCCCGCACAGAGCCAGCTGCTGCCCCTGCCCCAAACAACAGTGTCTGCCCACGCCACAGTCACCGACCCCAGCTTCCCCCATCTGCTGGCCCGTCCTCCTTCACCCTGGACTGCGATGCCCTTACAGGCCGTGTCTGCCACTGCTTCCCAGCCCTCGGCTCAGTCCCTACCAAGTACGGAGCAGCTACAGGTTTTTTTCCCCCCATTTTTGAAGTACTTTTCCATGCTCACAGATCAGAGCTCCTCTCCAGCTCCAGCGTGCAAGGGGTAACTGCTACGTCTGACGTGCCAGGATCCCTACGGTCAGCCACAAACGCTCCCCGCTGGCCCCGTCATCACGAGCATAAAACACTTTCTCACCCTTTAACCTTTTCCTGAAGTCCCATCCCAGCCCTGCCGCCCCCTTTCCGGACCCGCCACCCAGCACGGATCCTGGGGTAGGGATGGGACGATGCTGGGCTCCCCGCCAAGGGGCTCTGGCTGGCGGGTTCACCGCACAAGGTGGGGAGCAGACGGGGTCACCCCGGCTTTGGAGGGCTGCGGGAGGCAGCAGCTCGTGGCTCTGCCAAGGGCCACGCTTTGGGGAACACCCCGGGGTGGGAGGCAACGCGGGCTAACGGGCAGATCTGTTAAAGTCGGTTGACAACTTAACAGGGCGACTCAGAGGAAGACACTGTCCCTTTTCACGGCTTGTTTATCTGCCTGCACAAGAGACTGAGTCAGGATGTGCGGGCACAGCCGGGGGCTGCCAGCCTCCCCGGCACACACCCAGGAAAGCAAACAGAGGCTCAGCCCACGCAGGACCGGGGAAGGCAAGAAACCAGCACGCTTTGAAGGAGCTCCAGGACCGGGGCGGGTACGAGGGAAGTCGCAGTCCTCCGCTGAACACCTTGAGCAAATGAGGAGTTATTTTGGGCATCCGGCAGCGCAAACACCCTCTTAATGCAACTTTGTCTTACTAAGGAGAGTAAAAATAATGCCATCAGTGTGGTTGGCCCTCCATGTGCAGCATTTTCCAGTGCCTGGGCAGACAGATGCCTCTGCAGTACGTGGTGGTGAGCGAAGTGGGCACTAAAGTCGGAAACAAGGGAGGTTTCCTCTCGCTGAGATGCTGGGACCAAGCCTGGGGCTCCCCGGACAGCCCCGGGGGACAGCCGGCCGCTCAGCTCCTGTCACTTCTGACAGAGGTATCAGAGCAGGGACAGATGCCGTCAGTTGTTCCAGCTCTGTGCTTGGCCAGAAAACCAGACAGAAATGAGTCCCTACAGCCTGACCAGCGCCGGGCGCCCCGGCTTGCCCGGCCCTGTGCACCCCAAACACACCAACACCCCTCGGGGCGACGAACCGTCCCTGCTTCTGAGCCAAGCGAGAGAAGTCTGTTTCCGCTCGCTCTGTGGCAGACAGCACCATTACGGGCTGTTTGTCACACGTTACCCGGAGCAAATTAAATACATCCCGGGCGCGGGACCTCAGGCTGCTGAGTGCATCCAAAGTTCACACAGGGTAAGGGAGGAAGAGCAGGCTTGTACAGACGGAACCTGACCCTGCACCCTCCAGCGTGAGCCCAAACACACTGGCACACGTCACTGCCGATGGCTCCTGTGCCCAGGAAGCAGCCCTGGGAACGGGGCCAGCTTGGAGCAGGTGAAAACGGCTGCCGGCGGGACTGTGGGTCCCGCTGCCGCCAGCCCTCCCTCAGCCCCAGCCCCGTAGCGGTTTGGCAGGGGAGAGGGATTCCTGCACGCCTGATGCCCAGAGAGCTGGGCAGCCCCTGGACCCCCACCGCCAGTGAGCCCACCCTGCATCTGTGGGAACGGCTCGACCCAGCTCTGCCCACGCTGCCGGCACCAAGGGGTCTGGGAGGAGGAAGAAGGCGACGTTTTCAGAGGTTCCTCCCAAGTCTGAGCAAGGAGAGCGGGACCTGGTGGTAATGGCAGGGGTGCACTGACGGGTTTGCCCCATGATGAGGTGGGCACTGCTCCGGGTTAGCGGCTGTGGGGGTGAGAAGGGCCGTGCTGACACCAGCAGTGCCCCTGGTGAAGGCTCCCCTCACCGCCACCTGCACGCCCCAGCCTGTGGACACATGTGCTGGAGCGGTGCATGGATGGCTTTCATTAAAACCAGCTGCCCTGAGCTTTCGCTCAGCAAGGATGTGCTGCACTCGCCCTAAGCTCCCTCCCCTCCCTCACGGACGACGATGCGGGAGGGGGCTCCACCGGCCACGGCTGCAGCGCCGGTACCAGCTCAGCTCCTTCACCAGGGACGCTGCCTTTCCAGAGCCCCTCTGCCCGCTGCCACGCTGGGTAACACGGGGCAGCGCTGCTGCAAGAGTAGCCCTGTGCCCCCCATGGCGGGATCAGGGTCCAGCCACGCTGGGAGTCCCTGGCTCACGGAGCTTCTCCTGGGTTTCTGCTTTTGGCGTGGTCAGACCTTACTGTGACACTGTCTGTACCAAAAAGCCCTTTGCGGAGCTGGAGGAGTTGCACATCTCGCTGCAAACCCTCCCAGCACAGTGCTGTGGGCATGCCTGAGCAGAAAGCATCGCCCGCGGCCAAGGGCCCCTTGCCAGGACTGCCCTGAGCGCCGGGGGAGCGGATCCGGTTGCATGATCGGAACAGGGCACACCGGGACACGGGAGAGCCCAAGACAGCAGGGCTTTACTGGGGCACAGCCTGCGCGTGGGGGCCTGTGGGTGACCCTGAGTACACCAAGTGACGGACCCCAACCGCTTTCAGGACATTGCCATCCACAAGAAGGTCCTTGTTACCCACAGCAGCCCTGGAGCAACGCACAAACCACCAAACCTCCTGGGCTCTGGGAAGGGAACAGGGTGAGGAGTCTGGGGGAGCAGGAGGGGACCCGTCAGGGTGAGGAGGGTTTCCAGCATGCAGCTGCCTCCGGAACAGGGGCTGCAGCATCCCACAGCTGGCCAAGGGCCAGGCAAAGAAGGTTGGCATGGGGGTCCTCCAGGAACAAAACCCATCCTTGGTCCTGGCCTGGGTCAGCTTAAGTGACTTGAAGAAAACCCAGTAACTAAATAAACTCTGCTTCAGAGGTGAAACTTCTCAAGACCTTATTTATCACAAGCCGTACCGCTGCTCAGGTACTGGGGGCACTCCCAAACCCTAAGACCCCATGGAGGTGTGGGGTCTCTGCCCCTGCTATGCGGTCTCAAGTGTGTTGGGTCACCCTTGGGGTGCCCAGGGAGGGCCAGGCCAGGCCAGGCAGCACCACTGGCAGTCCTGTGGGGCCAGAGACCCCCGGGCAGGAGAGGGACAGCCAGTGCGTGGGGCAAGGGCTGCCAGGGAAAGCACCAGTCCCTGCTCTGTGCACACCTCCCCGCGGCATCATGCCCCAGAGTAAACAGCAAGGTTTCCAGCGCATTTTCCCTCCAGCCACTCTGTCTCTTAGGGATGCATTTACGGGAAGGGGGACCGGCTGCTGCAGTCCCAAGCCACTGTATCCCTTGCCAGATATGGCCGGGTGTGGAGATAAGGCACGGGTGAAGAAAACTTTATAAGGAGAAAACATTCCTCAAGTTTCTGGCATCTTGGTGTGAACTGCACAGCCCCTCTCCTCCCCCCACTTTTTTTTTTTTTTTTTTCCTCTCCTCCTCTTAACTGGCAGCGTTTCCAGCCTCTGCCCAGGGAGGCTCCAGGGGCCAGCGGCGGGGGGCTGTGCACTGCGGGCAGGGGCAGGGGCAGGAGCTGGGGCAG
>NW_010972709.1:677613-677832 GCF_000737465.1 Haliaeetus leucocephalus | reverse complement strand
GGGGATGTGTTTTAAATAGGTGGGACCAAACCCACTCCGTTTCCTGGAAACTTTGTTTTCCCTTGCTTTCCCTCGGCCATCCCCGGCCGCGGGGGTGTGCACGGCGACGGCGGCGGGCGCGGTATAAATGGAGCGAGCGGCGGGGCCGGGCAGCGGGCGTTAAGAGGCAGCTCCCCCGGGATCGGGACCGGGACCGGGACCAAGACCGGGACCAGGACC
>NW_010972709.1:626903-677506 GCF_000737465.1 Haliaeetus leucocephalus | reverse complement strand
CCCCCCCCGGAGCTCCCCCCGCCACCGTCCCGGGGGTCACCCGGGAGCAAAGCGTTCCCTCCGCCGGGGCTCGGCGGCACCTGCGGCCATTAACCGCCCGCCCGGTCGCTTTCCTGCCAGCCGGCCCAAGAGCCGGCTCACCGCAGTCCCGGTAGACCGAAGGGCGATGGGGAACGCGAAGGAGCGAACCGGAGGTGGCGGCGACGAGGAGAGCGGGGGTTCGTGCGGGGTCCGTCCTCGTCCCGTGCCCCCGCCGCAGCTGCAGGGCTCTCCGCTGGCCGGGGAGCCGCCGGTGTTTACAGAATGAAGTTTGGTGCTATTTAAAGCTTCCAGTGCTCTCGGAGAAGAGCGTTGACAGCTGGACTAGGAACATGTGCCTACGTCCCACCCTGGTTTAAGGAGGATTTCTGGAGGCTCAGTCAGAAGTAATGCTTCTGGCCTTCAGAAATCCTTCCACGCAGGTGGCTTTTCTGAGCTTGGCAGGGGACAAAGACAACCCCTTGCCTCCCACAGAGCTGTCTCCAAAGTCCCAGGAAACGGGACTGTGCGATACCAATGGGCACACAGTCCCCTGGGTGAGACGGCATCGCTCTGCTCCGGTGCCCAGCAGTGCCACGGGCTGCCCCGGCTCACCGGGCTCCCGGCACCACAGCAGCGATACCAATACAGGTCCCTCGGGTTGGGCACTGACACAGGCACCGCCAGCTCCCAGCATGAAGCTGAGCCACTACACACCGGGCAGCTCTTGCTCCTGTGTGGTGCTGCCTGGGACGCCGCTGCCGCCTGCATGCCCGTCTCTTGGCACTGATCAGTTTGGGAAGAGGCACCCATGCTTTGAAAAATCTGCTTTTTGCTAAATCCGCTGCGGACAATAACCCTGGGTGACTGCGACAAGGAGAAGCCCCAGTGCTGCTCTCTTAACACACTTACATGCAAGAAGGTCGGCTGTCAGCGAGGTTCACGCTCACACAGTTCATGTGCTGTACGTAGCACAGAGCTATGCTTCTGCTTACAAAGGGAGAGGTGGCAAGGGAAAGGACCTTTCTGTGCTCTGTCCCTGCTCCAGGGTCCCAGTAGACCAGCTGGAGGGATGTTGCCCTTATTTGTGGACAGTTTTAGCTGTTGCAGCAGCTCTTGCAGTGTGGTGGGGACCAGTGATGAGCCCAACCGCCTCTCCGGGCTGCATGCCGCACGGTCCCCATGCCTGGAGAGCCAGGAGCAGGATTTCCATTTAGGTGTGGGAACAGCGAGCTCAGGGTCAGCTGTTTCCATCTGGCACTGGCCCAAGGAGGCATCAGTGACCACTAATGTTGGCACTGGGAAGGGCACAGCCAGGGAGAGCCATGGTATGGGGGAGGCGAGCTGAGCATCGCCCCTCTGAACTGCCTTGGTCCCTGGCTGGCGCCAAGCTCACTGCATGCTCTCCTGCGCTAAACACTTTTGCTTATTCTGGCAACTAACCCATCAGTCGGCAGAGCACGCAAGGGTCACCGGCCTTGAGCGATGATGAATGATATCGCATTGCTCCAGCGCGGCAGGGACTCGGCCGCCGGCTGCTCCAGCACACAGCCCTGCCTGGGCTGGGAGGCAGAGCGCCCGAGGCCAGGGAATCAGACACCCTCTTTGTCACCGAATTTACGGTCAGTCTCACCAATTTGTCAGCAGCCGCGGAGCAGTAAAGCTGCCGGAGAGCTGCCCTCGGCCTGGCTGAGGCACAGAAACATCCCTGGCATTCTCCAGGCTCAGCGGTGCTCATTCGGGGTGGGGGCACACAGACAGCAGTCCCCGGCCGATGGGCCCCACGCCTCCCAGAAAGCGGAGATGAGCGCTGGGCTTTGCTCCAGTGCTGGATGCCGTAAGCCGTGGACCTGGTGCAGCCCTGGCAGCACACGGTGCCCTTCCTCCATGGTGATACCGTGGAAGGCAGCACCACAGCACAAGAAATACAGCAGAGAGCTTGGTCAGGAGGGCAGCACTTTGCTGCAAGCTTGGCTGCCGGCTGGCTGCAGGACCGCTGCCTCTGCCCCGGCGGGCTCACAGCCCACAATTGCGAGCCCAGCCTACAGACCCCTCCAGGAGGGATGCTCAGAGCCTGGCACGGCTGCAGCACCCAGGGCTGTGCCGGGCACACCGGGGGAAGGACAGGGCGGCTTGGGCAGAGGAGGCTGCCAAACCCCGGCACCAAGGTCCAGAAACCCAGGGCTCGGGGTGGAGATAATAGCAATTACAGACGTGGGGCACGGCCGCACCTTGGGGCCGGGAACGCGCGGCAGAAGGGAGAGCTGTACATGCTGCTGCCTTTGCAGATCTGGTGCTGGAGAAATGGGACCTGCAGTGCGATCGCAACAGCCGGGAGCACCGGACGGTGGAGATGAGCGGCCAGCAGCTGGTGGTGCGGCGGGGGCAGCCCTTCACCATCACCCTGTGCTTCTCGGGCAGGGGCTACGAGGAGGGGGTGGACAAACTCGCCTTCAATGTCGAGACGGGTGAGTGCCGCCGTGCCCTACGCCCCGAGCGAGCGCCTGCCTGCCGCAGGGCGAGCTGCCCTCTGCCCCTGCTCCAGGGCTCACCCCGTGCTCACGTGGCAGTGCCCCGTCGCACGCAGTCCCCGAACGTGTCCCGTCCCCTCCCGGCAGAGGCTGGTGCTGTGCACAGCTTTTACACCAAGACAGAGAGAAAAGGTAGAAACACGGCCCCGTAATGAGAGCTGAAGGGAAGCGATAAAGAAAGAAAACAAAAAGCCACCGCCTCCTCTTCCTCCCATGCCCAAGCCAGACTCAGGGACGTGCCAGAGCTGCCGGCTCACTGGGAAGTGCCTTGGCTGTGGCCGGGGAACCCACCCAAGTCTCTTGCCCTTCTGAGAAACATCAGCAAAAGTGAATCTTTTCAGCCGGAGGGTTTCACAGCACTTTCGCAGATGGTATTTTTACCCAGCCGCCCCTGCTCTCCCCCTCCTCCATCACTCGGACATCCCTGGAGCAGGGTTTGCTCAGGAAACGCAAACCCTGGAGAAAGGAAACGTTCCCACTGAGCCTCCCCAGCGCACAGCCCCACCGCAGCCCCCCCCCGAGCGGTGCCGGAGCTGGTACACGGGAGCTGGGCGCAGCATCTGGCAGGTTCCTGTGGCTCCTTGCCGGGGACTTATCCTGCTGCTGCGGCCCTGGCGAGAGCCCGCCGGGAACAGCGGGGATGGGGACGTCACTCCTGCAGCCAGAGCTGGGCACAGGGCAGGGGCTCGGCCCCCACCAGCTCAGAGCGAAGGGTGAGGAAGCTATTTCTTGGGCAAGAGTTATTTTGGGACTGCAGCATCCTGCTGAGTCAACCAGGCTAGAATTCAAAGTGAAACTGCACTCGGGTTTCCTTGCGCTGTATAACGCTCTTTTTCTTCCCCCCCCCCCAAAACTCCAATCCTGCCATGGGGTGACAAACACAAACCCAGCTCCCTCATTGCCCCCCCCCCCCCCAGTCCCAAGGCAGCCATGGCAGGGGGTCCACCCTCAAACTTGCCGGGTTTCTATAAAGTCGTGCTGCATCCCAGGCAATTCCAGGCTGGTTTTGCAAGCGAGGCGAAGCCCCACGGCGCAGCCTCCTGGGACAAAGGCACAGGCTGGCGGCGGCTGCCATCGGGCTGGAATGCAGCCCTGGAGCTTGCAGAAAAAGGGCAAAGGTGCTTCAGCTCTCACAAAGACACTTCGGCTCTCGCAAAGGCGCGTGACCATGCCACCCCACTGGAGGTGGCCCCAGCCTGTCCCTCAGTGGGGCTGGACCCACAGCCCTGTCAGGGCAGGGGCTGCCCGACCTGTGTGTCCCCCCCAGGACAGCAAAGCTGCTGAGGCCACCTACCACCTCCCGCAGGAAAGAGGGGAACGGCTCCGTGTAAGAATAGAGCCTGTATTTTTAAAGTGGCCGTGTTTGAAGAGCTCTGCTCAGGCGCCTGGGGTGTGGGGGGATGCTGCAGGCTTTGCAGGCAGGGAGGAGGAGGATGAGGCAGGCTCCCGTGGCTGCCTGTCCCCACGGCAGGGCCAGGCTGACCCTTGCCAAAAGGACAGGGTTAGCTCAACCCAGCCTCCCTGAAAGGACAGAAAGGAGAAACTGTGTCACTCTCATGAGTTCATGAGTATTTTTGGCGATTCGCCTGGCGTCCTGCCCACGCTGCGGGCGAAGGCTGGCAGGGGACCAGCCCTGGGCTGTGCTCCTGGCAGGGGTGGCGGGGGAGCAGACCACAGCAGCACCACTGCCCCGGCTGCCAGCCAACCCTGCCCAGGCACCGGCATCACCGCGGAGCCACGCTTGGCCGGGGCCGGGCATCACAGCTCCCCAGAGGAGCGGTGCTTGGAGCCGGCTGGGCGCAGGTGGCTTGGACACGGCTGCAAGCTCGGAGGGGCCGGCAGGGATCACGCTGTCCTCGGCTCGAGCGCCGTGGCCACTGATGTAATGGCTAATCGTGGGATGTTTGCAGCAACGCCTGAGGCTGCACACACATAGCAGGGCTCCTGCCCAGAGCACCCCGGCAATGGGGGCTCTGCGGTTCACGGCTGGGGCCCCCGCGCCATGGGCTGTGGCAGGATGGAGCTACACGGGCACGGGGACTCGGCAGCTCCGCTCCAAGCGGAGGCAAGAGTGGGCGCAGCTGAGGGGAGAAGACATGGCCCTGGGGCGAGCACCCCCTCCGCTCTCCTGGCCCTGGGGCGCCCGTGGGGCGAGTGCCTCCCTCCTGCTCCTTCCCAAACAGCAAGGGACGTGTCTGAGCTTCCCACGGCTGGGCTGCCCCACACCCCCAATACCCCACAAACCAAACAGCAAACATTCCTGGGTTACAAGAGCTGAGGTCCAGGCAGCCACCGCAGGGCAGAGGGCGCGGGAACACTGCGGGGAGCTTGCAGGGCAGGTCCCCTTGGCACAGCCCCCCGGGAGTGGGGCTCCCAGGACCCCTAAAGCACCAGGAGAGCTGACACGCTCCTTCTTGGCAGGACCCTGCCCCATCGAGACGTCGGGAACCAGGTCCCACTTTGCCGTGACCGATTTCCCCGAGGAATCGGGCTGGAGCGCCGTGGTCCAGCAGCAGGATGGGAATTCCCTCTCCGTCTCGCTCTGCTCCCCAACCAGCGCCTGCATCGGCCGCTACAGCCTGACGCTGGAGACCTCCACCGGCTACCAGGGCACCAGCTACCGCATCGGGCACTTCGTTCTGCTCTTTAACGCCTGGCACCCAGGTGAGGCTTTCACCTTCCCTAGACCTGGGGTTCCCAGGCAAGGTGAGCACAAGCCACCCCCCAGCTCTGCCAGGACAGACCCCAGGTGCCCCAAGCCCTGTCCTGAGCTGAGATCTAAGCAGAAATCCACACTTTGCTTCCACCTCCACACAGACCCCACAGCAGGTCAGGGCCACGAGCACCATCCCCCACCCCAGGACATACGCAGCCCCTCTGTCAGCACCCCAAACACCCAATACCCCTTCCAGGCTGCCCCCACCGCACGGTGCCCCACGGGAGCTCACCTCTGTGGTACTGGTGCGAAGCCCTAAGCAGCAACAGCAGCTCCCAGCCTGCTGGGCAGCGGAAAAGCCCCTAATTACCCCCTAATTGCTCCTCATTGCCCCCATCTGGCCAGCCCCTCCCACACCCGCTGTTGGCTCAGGGACGAGCTCTGGGTGCTCCCAGGGACGTTACTGTCCCAGTGAAATTTGGGCAGCCTGACAGAGAAGGGAGGCTCAGTGCTGCAGGGTTTTAACGATCCTGGGCAAACAACAGCTGAGATTTTTATCTATCCACATCCTTCCTCTGCCCCGAGGAGCAGTCCTGTGCTGCCCCGCTCCCAGCTCCACCCAGCCAGAACTGGGCCAAACTGGCCAATTTCCTGAATCCCAAACGCTCGGTGCTGGCTCCACCAAGATAAGGGGCATTGGGAAGCTTCACTCACCCAGGGCTCTGCCGAGCGCTAGTCTGGAGATGCATGTGTTGGGTTTTTTTCTGAAAACTTTTCCAGTAAAGAGTGATTTTTCCAGCAGTAACTGCTGTGTGAGCAAAATGGCTTCAGCTGTGATCTCTCCCAGTTCCCACTGCTTGTTTCTCCCACCAGGGAGGTTTTCCCTCCTGGGAAAAGACCTAACTCCATAAAGCAAAAGGGAGGAAAGAAAGAGAGAAATGAGAAAGAATGGAAAACCCCAGGCCCGCTGAAAACTTCCCATCAGCTCAAATCAAACTGGGTTGAAATTCTCCAACAGTTTTTTCAGATGGGAGCAGTTCCAAGCCCCTGTTGCCTCATTTCTCACCAGATCCATCCCTGGGGAGGGGGAACCCTAAGCAGGGCCGGTGGGTGCGGGGCAGAGCCCCGTCCCCATCTCTTTCTCTCCCCGCAGAGGACACGGTTTTCCTCCGAGATGAGGATGAGCGCGGCGAGTATGTGCTGTCCCAGCAGGGACTCATCTACCAGGGCGCCTGCGACTACATCACCTCCACCCCCTGGAACTTCGGCCAGGTGAGCGGGGCAGGGACCCCCAGGACCCCCGGCCGAGCCCAGCCCGTGCAGCCCTGGTGCCGCAGGGCACGGGGACTGGTGCCCCGTGTGCGCCCGAAAACATGCACCCCGAATGCAGCCAGCACCTTGGGGAGGATCCGGCCCTGCCACGCGACCGTGCTACAAACCAACCAAGATCTCCTTTCCAAGAGGGGAACGTGCTGACTTCGAAGCGTGGCAGAGCGAAGGGAGCGTTCCTGCACGGCTCCCGGGGGCCCCAGGGGCGCGCGCCCCTAATCGGGGTGGCCACGCTGCGCCGGGAGCCGGTGCCCGATAACGCGCTCCCCGGCACCGTGCTGGCCATGCCGATAAGGCAGCGCCCGTGCCCCGAGCCGCAGCCCCCCACCGCCGCGCTGGGCTCCAGTGCCGGGGGAGCCCTGGCCGCCCTCCTCGAGCTCCGGGCTGTTCCGGAGGGGCTGCGGAGCCGGCGGGAGCAAGGGTGCGCGTGGCCCCTGCAGGATCCGCGTCTCAGTTCGGGGAAAGGCTGTGACTCACCTGGTGATGGGAAATAGGTGGTTTTCCCCGGAGGTCAGGTCCGTGCCTGACCCCTGCGCAGCGGCGGCTGCAGGAAGCAGGATCCGGCCCCGGCGCGAGGGCGGGAGCTCGCCCTTGGGCTTCCCAGGCTGAACCTCCGCCGGCCGCAGCGTCAGCCCCTCGTTGCGGTGGCACGAACCAGGGAAAGTCACTCAGCGGGTGCTGGCTTGGGGAGGGGACCCCGGGGCTGCGTGACCCCCGTGTGCCCGGCAGCTTCGCTTGCGGGGCATCGTGGTGAGCCAGGGAGGGAGGACGGAGGCGGGAGAGCCCCCGTGCGCCGTGGGGACCTCACGCA
This sequence comes from Haliaeetus leucocephalus, assembly GCF_000737465.1. Taxonomy (NCBI): domain Eukaryota; kingdom Metazoa; phylum Chordata; class Aves; order Accipitriformes; family Accipitridae; genus Haliaeetus; species Haliaeetus leucocephalus. The sequence continues at coordinate 670,161 of NW_010972709.1, read as the reverse complement.
CCTTTTCTCCCCGCTCTGCACCAGTTCGAGGATGACATCTTGTCCATCTGCCTCAATCTGCTGGACACAAACCCCAAATTCCTGAGGGACCAGAATAGGGATTGCTCCCGCCGCAACGACCCTGTGTACATCGGCAGGGTGGTGAGCGCCATGGTGAGTCCTGCAGGGTTTTGGCCACCAGCGTGCCCAGCAGGGTGTCCCCAGGCTCCCCAACACCCCACGTTCCCTGGGGTGCAAACGCCCCCCCAGCTATAGCTCGCAACTACAGCTGTGACAGAGAGGTGGCATTTGCCATTCCCCCTCCAGTTACACTAGTTTCCTTCCCCGGGGTGTTTCGCATCCCCGTTACAACCTTTCCTGCTATTGCTCTTATATCACATATATATAAGATTCTTTTAAGAGGAAAGAAATAGCAGAGGTGAGCACGCGTCATCCCAGGAGCAACCTTTGCTCCTCGCTGACTGCTGCAGGTCATAATCATACCCAAAATCCCAGGCAGGAGGACATGTTTCTAAAATCCTTCCCCAATTAGCGCATCCCAATTATGGCCTCTCCATCCACCCGCTCTCTCACCTGTGCGTCCCCAGCACGCCGGGATGCAGGTGGTTGCAGTGCAAGAGTGCACCCGCCTGCATCCCAGTGTGCTCTTGCACGGCTCCAGGATGGCTCATGAGTGTGACAGCACGTGTGAGCTGGGGAAAGGCACTTTCCCTCCCTCACCAGCCTCCTCTTGTCATGCCACAGGTAAATTGTAACGACGAGGACCGCGGGGTGCTGGCAGGGCGGTGGGACAACCATTACGAAGATGGGATGAGCCCGATGGCCTGGATCGGGAGCGTGGATATTCTCAAGAGGTGGAAGGACTTTGGCTGCCAGCCAGTCAAGTATGGCCAGTGCTGGGTCTTCGCTGCCGTGGCGTGTACCGGTGAGAGCAGACGTCTCCCCTTCCCTGCAGGATGGGGCCACCCGTATCCCCCCACCCGGGCCCTCTGCACTGCTCCCAGTGCTGCAGCAGGAGAGAACTGCTAGGGCTGATTACAATCAGCCTGGAATGATTGCTTAGCAATTAAGCTCTCTGTTATTCTAATTTGTCAGGAAATGGAGGGAAAAAATGATAGAAAAGGGCTCTGGCTTTTCAATTAGTGCTGCCCCCAGGCCAGGCAGAGGGGGAGGGACTGGATGCTCAGCACAGGAAGGAAAGTGGCTTTAAGGTCAAGTTTGCAATAAGGTCATGAATCCACTGAGACCAAAATAATTTCACTGCCACCGGGGCAGTCGGGCTGGGGCAAAAGAGAAGAAGAATTCCAGGCTCGCTTCTGTTGGGAAGCACGTTTGCACACTTGCGCAGTTTCGTCCTGAGAAAAACGCTGCACTTGAGGGGTTGCATGAGTGCGCGTGTGCATTTATATATCACAGATATACGAGATCCTTTTTAGAGAAGAGAAATAGCAGAAAACTAAAGTGGATTTTTCTGCGACTCACAGAAGTTTATAGCCTTCCTTTGAAGCGTTATAACTACCTCCCTGTTCCCCAGGGAGCTCTGCTCGCAGTAAAAGGCAGCTGTGAGATTAAATAAGAGGTTGCAGCGCACTGCTGCCCATGCACTCCCTCAAAAGCACTCGCAGCCACTTTTGTGCCTTTTTTCTACTGCAGTATCAAAACCCAGCCGACTGTCAGTGCCGCGTGCCACCCATCTCGCCCGCGGCACGCCGAGTCCCACAGCGACTGCAGGAACCAGCCTGTCCTGGGGACCAGTCCCCAGGCACCCCTTTGAGGGGAAAAGGGAGGGGCAGGAGCCGTGCAAACCTGGGGCTCCATGGGATGGGAGCTGTGCAAACCCGGGGCTGTGCAAACCTGGGACTGCCCGGGATGGGAGCCGGGCAAGCCTGGGACCCCCAGTGCCGGGACCCCCGTCTCACCCTGCCCTGCCTCCCCGCAGTCTTGCGGTGCCTGGGGATCCCCAGCCGGGTGGTGACCAACTACAACTCGGCCCACGACACCAACGGCAACCTGGTCATCGACCGCTACCTCAGCGAGACGGGGGAGCAGGAGCAGCGCTCCAAGGACATGATCTGGTGAGCGGCACGGCGGGACCCCAGCCTGCCCACCCCCGGGGCAGCGTTTGTCCCTTCTCCAGCCCTTCCCCGGAGCCCAGCGGGCACTGGGAGAGGCTGAGGCCACGATGTCCTGGCTTCTCTTGCAGGAACTTCCATTGCTGGGTAGAGTCCTGGATGGCCCGTCCGGACCTGGCAGCCGGCTACGATGGCTGGCAGGCGCTGGACCCGACACCCCAGGAGAAGAGCGAGGGTACGGCGCGCACCGTGCAGGCACTCTGTCCTGACCCGGCAGGGTCTGCCCTCGCCACGACAGCGTCTTGCCCCCGCGGTGGCTGAACCCCGGGTGGTGATGGCATCTCCGCTCCCTTGCAGGGGTTTTCTGCTGCGGGCCAGCCCCCGTCAAAGCCATCAAGGAGGGCGACCTGCAGCTGAAGTACGACATCCCCTTCGTCTTCGCGGAGGTGAACGCCGACGTCGTGTACTGGGTGGTGCAGCGCGACGGATCGCGGAAGAAGAGCACCCACTCCTCGGTTGTGGGGAAGAACATCAGCACCAAGACCGTGGGCAAGGACAGCAGGGAGGACATCACCCACACCTACAAGTACCCGGAGGGTACGGGGCAGCAGTGGGGGCAGAGACACCCCGGGGTGGGGGTGTCTGTTGGGAAACGATTAATTAATGCAGCAACTGCACCAGGAGGGCTCCGGGGATAAGGGCAAAGCAGCCCAGACCACGTCCTTCTGGGAAACACAGGTTTTCTTCATGCACCGCAGGGTCTGAAAAGGAGAGAGACGTGTTTGCGAAGGCAGAGCACGAGAAGAGCTCTCTCAGGCAGGAGGACGAGGGGCTGCACCTCAAGATCAAGCTGTCGGAGGGCGCAAACAATGGCTGCGACTTTGACGTCTTTGCCGTCATCAACAACAACACAGACATAGAGCGAGTCTGCAGGCTCATGCTGTGCGCTCGAACCGCCAGCTACAACGGCACCGTCGGGCCCCAGTGCGGCATGAAGGACCTGCTGAACGTCACCCTCGCGCCCCGGGCAGGTAAGAGACCCGCTGGCAGCGAGGAGAGGATGCTTGGGTGAGGGCTGGGGTCAGGTCAGCAATTTTCCCGTGTTCAACTGCGTCTCCGGGGTCTGCAGTGAGGCTACGGTGCCAGGGCGAGGGCTGGGGCTGGGTCCCCCCACCAGAGCACCACCGTGCTGGTCAGGGGCCAGGGCAGCCCTCGCAGGCAGTGGGAGAGAGCCACTGCCACCAGCTCCAGGCTTTGCACCGACAGCTTTCCAGAGGGGAAACCCTGGTCACAGCCACCGTCTCCGCACACACGACAGTTGAGCAGCAGTAAGAGCTGGGCTTATCCCGCTGAGGATAAGGTTGGCACAGGGAGATGGGACCAGTGGGAAGGGCTGCAGGCTTGCACAGAGCCCCTCAGCCCCGCTCAGGACCTGGGGGTCAGCACCAGCCTCCCTAAAAACACGGTGTAAGCCAAGGGCCAGGTTTCACTTTTAGCCTTCCCCATCTTTGCTTCTCCAGCTTGGCACTGCCCAGCACTGCAGGGGTTGTTGTATCCCCTCCGGTTGTACCACCACCACCGGTTCATCAGGTCAGCACACTCTGGGCTGGCATAGGGCAGCAATTGGAGGTTTCTGTTTAATCCCGTGCAGTAACGGCCGTGTTAAAGCATGGCCTGGGGCTGGGCAGTAGGGACAGCCGGCACCCAGAGCAGGTGCCGGGGCGTTTATCCATCCGGCAGCCCTGTGCCGCGTCACCACCGTTCACCAGCAACTGCCTTGGTGGGCAAAGCCCCAGGCTGGTGGGGGCTCATGCGAGCTGCAGCTCCATCACAAGGCTGCTCAGTGAGCAATGCCTCCTTCAGGGCTGCCTCCTTATTTATCTACCACTGGGGATTTTTAATCTTTGATGAAAGGATAAGGAACATTGCTCAGGCAGGGGGTTGGAAAGGCATTTAGAGCAGGACAAAAGTTACTGCTGTTGAATCCGTCATGCCGAGGGAGCAAGCTGTGTGCGTCCCAAGGCTGTCGTCCCCAGGGCACTCTGTTGCACTCGTGTCCATCCCTCTCTTGCTCTTCCACACGCCTCCGCTTTGCAAGCCGGAGCTGGGCTAGGCTGGTGTCTCTGGCAGGATTTTCCCACAGGCAGGGAGAGCAGGACTGACCCCGGGTCAGCTCCAATAGCACGGTCCCAGGCTGGGGGGAAGCAGACAGCCCTGGGTTTTGTCGGCCAGGCTGGTCACAGCAGCGCTGAAGCTCTCAGCATCTCCTCCTTGGGCAGGCGTTTCGCCACAGAGCTCTCCTGGTGCGGGCTGGCTGAACCTTCGTTTGCCTTTGTTACAAATTAGCGTTATCGCCTGGTAATTAAACAAGAGTTTTGATTTATGTCAGTTTTCTACAGACCCTTCAGGGCTTGGAAACGTAATACATCTGCTGTCCTGGAATGGCCTAATTTTTAATCTATGCCAAGATCTGGTCTCCTAACAGGACCCGTAACAAATGCAGCACTCAGCACTGTGCTATTTCTTGAGCTGCCCGAAGGGAATAACGAATGTGCCCGCTGTCGCTGCTGCAAAGGGAAGCAGGACACTGCCTTTGCTCACGCTGGCACCCCCTCCCCACGGTGTCGGCACCGGCAGGTACCAGCACCTGCAAGAACTGCTCTGCGGGGCCGGACGGGGACAGCGGGGTCCGTGCATTGCTAGAGGAGCCCCGCTGGCCTTTAGGGTCTTTAACATCCCTGTCCACAAGTTAATTCAACATCATTTTCTCTGAAGCTTTAATTACGAGCTCCTGAAGCTTCTCCCCCCAGCTCCTGCCTGGGAATATAGACCCCAGGACTTCCCAGCCTGCAGCCTTCAGGGAACCCCTGCACTCTGTGCCGGTGCAGGGATCCCAGCTGGAGCGGTGCTGAGCCCGTCCCTCTCCCTGCAGCCCCAGCCGGTGCTGCAGCACTTCACGTCCTGCCACGGGAACGCCAGGCTTTGCTTCCAGTGGTCACGGCCTCCCTGGGGTCCTTCCTCAAGACAGCTCCACAGCTGGTTGCCTTCAGCCTCCTTCCCACCCTCAGCACAAGACAGCCCAGTCCCTAACTGGCTTTGGGATAAATCACGCTCAGAGCTGAGCGAGGGCAGCTGCCGGGAAGCCGGGCTGCCTCCCGCCACCAGCACCGGCTGCCAAGGGCTGGCGAAGCCCCTCTGGGACCCCGGTGCTGGCGCATCCCCAGGGTCCTGCCCTGACACGCGGCTCCTTCCCCTTCCTGCGCTCTGACTGTCACGTCTGGCGCTGGGTGTTGGAACCCTGGCCGGGCTGTGGGGTCCCTGCCCGCTGCCCCAAGCCGGGCACTCGCAGCCCTGCTTCCCTGCGTGGGTGGGAGCACCAGCACCCAGGACCCCAAGGACCCAGCTGGGCACAGGGCAGGTGTCTGCAGCTCATTTGGGGGTTGATGACAGCTAACTATAACCTGTTTTCTTTGGGAAGCGATTAGGACTGACACCTCCCAGCGCAGGCTTGTTTGTGGGCTCACGGTGCCATGCCCACCCCACGGTACCCCTTCCCCGCAGGGGTACTCCCAGTGCTGCGGGACTCCCAGCTCCCCTGAGACTTTCCCATCCTTGCAAAGCACCTGGAGAAGCTCCTGGAGAGCCCAGACCATCCCAGCAGCAGCTGGGTGCCAGCACAGGGCCACTGGGTTGGGGAGGGGGCCTGACCCTGCTCTGCTTCCCCTTCCAGAGAATAGCGTGCCCCTGCGCATCCTGTACGAGAAGTATGGGGAGAGCTTGACCCAGGACAACCTCATCAAGGTGGTGGCTCTCCTCACCGAGTACCAGACCGGCAATGTGGTTGTGGCAGTCCGGGATGTCTACATCCAGAATCCGGAGATCAAGATCAGGGTAAGGGCCCAGCGCCCTGTCCCGGATGGGTTTGGGGGGGACATTTCCCATTGACAGGAGGTTGCTGCAATTGCCCTGGGGGATTGCTCCCAGGGACCCGAGCCCTGGGGCTGGGGCAACCCCACCACGGCAGGGATTGGGCAGCAGGTCCTGCATTGCTGAGTAGGGCTGCATCCCCAGGGACCTGCCAGGCTCAGAGCAAGGGGGAGCACCGTCACCCCCAGGCATGGCGGTGCTGGGGCTCCAACCCCTCCTGCTTGCAGATTTTAGGGGAGCCGATGCAGAATCGGAAGCTGGTGGCGGAGATGAGCCTGGTGAACCCCCTCGCAGCCCCCCTGAACAACTGCGTGTTCGTGGTGGAGGGCGCCGGCCTCACCAATGGGCAGCAGACCAAGGAGCTGTAAGAGCTTTTTCGCCTTTCACCCGGCCGTTGGGAGCAGGGCAGGGGGGTATTTTTGTGCCCGGAGCCCCCCAGGGAGGGCTGCTCTGGGGTCCGACTCTGCTATGGGCACAGCGGGAGCTGGGGCCGTGCTGGTCCCTGTGGGGCACAGGGGCTCGGAGCATCTCTGCCCCACGCCTCGCTGGGGATGGGGGGGCTCGGCTATGCCATGGGGGGGTCCCTGCTGCCCAGGGTCCTGGGCACGGGGAGGGAGAGGGGCCGCCCCACTGACCCCCCTGCCTTCCGCCAGCGAGGAGCCTGTGGAGCCACACGCGGAGGCCAAGGTCAGGCTGGATTTCGTGCCGCGCCAGTCGGGACTGCGCAAGCTGGTGGTGGACTTCGAGAGCGACAAGCTGACGGGGGTGAAGGGCCACCGCAACGTCATCATCGCCCCCCAGCCCAAGTGAGCGGCCACCGTGGTGGCCGCCCCCCCCGCCGCAGAGACCCTGCCTCCTCCTCTCCTGCTCGGGGGGCTCACCGGCCCCCTACTCGCTTTAGCCCAAGACGGTCCCAGCAGCGCGTGGAAGGACGACTGCCGAAGCCCAGCCTGACCCCGACGTGGCGGCCCTGGTACCACGCTCCCCCCCTGGGAGCGCTCGATGCTGCAGGGAGAGAAGCGAGGGGAGCCGGGGGCTTTCGGAGGCTCCCTGCACCAGCCGCTCGCTTCACCGCCTTTCCCTTGCCCCGCGGGGTGGAAACGTCCCCGTCCTGCCTGTCCCCCTGCCTGGGTGCAGCAGGGACCCCCAGAGCCCCCCCAAGCCCAGCACAGCCAGGCAGCGGCCAGCCCCCTCCTCTTTCTGCAGCACTGACAGCCCCGGGCCGCAGCGCCCATTTCATAGACCAAACAGCCGAACAACCTTCTCCAGCACCGACTGCACCTCAGCTGTGCTCACGCATGCCGTTGCAATTCTCTGAACACAGTTTGGTAGAGAAAAGATTGTATACTGTGAGCACAAAGCTGTTCATATGCTATATACGTATATAACAAACCTATTTATATAGAAATACATACTGCATATAACCCTACTGCATAGGTAAAGCAGGGTATTTGCTTTGATAACCATTCCTGTCACTGCAAACACTGTGCAGTGAGGGACAGGATGTTTCCTTGACATGAATTAACTATGCAAGCACTGAATAAAAACTCTATTTTTCACTTTTAAAGCCATCCCGGCTCTTCTTGAGCATCCTCTCCAAACAGAGGCGCCCAGCAGCTCCTCGCCCAGCGCCTGAGTGGGGGGGGGGTGGTCAAGTTTCACCCCCAGCCCAGCACTGAAGCTGTGGATTTATTGCTGTGGCCAACACTTTGCTGCACTAAAGCCATGCTGTCGGCTCCACTTCAGCCACCTCCCTCCACCCTGAGCCACAGAGCCGGCACAGCCCAGCATTCTCGGGGTGCTCTGCAGCTCAGGGGTTGTACCCATAAAGAGCGGTGACCCCCACGGCTCCCCCAGTCCCACAGCACAACTCAGCAGCAGCCATGGCACGGGGTAAACCTGCGCTCAGCCTCCAATGCAGTGCAGCCGCAGAGGCTAACGTGGATGCCATACATTCCCAGAGTGTTTCTCCCATAGCAGGAATGGCACGGTGCTGCGACTGTGCACAAAGACCAGGAGAGAAAATCCGTACAGGAAACGAAACGAACAGATTTTGCACACACAGGCTCTTGTCAGGGCTGCCCACGGGCAGCTGCCAGCGCAGCTGGAGAAAGTGCAGGCCAGCAGCCCAAGCACAAGAAACCCAACCTGGGAGCAAGGGAAAAGGGGTGGCTGAGCGCAGGGATGCAGGAGGAGGGCAGGGATTTGTCTCAAGCCTGGGACAGGTTAAGGCACTGCTGAAGACAAGCACTTCTCACACCAGAACACGACCCTCCTGCTTTCTCCCCATGACCATCGTGGGAGCCTCCCTGCCCTTGTTAAACAAACACCAGAAAAGCCATTACAGAACTGGTGGTCTCCTGCTGCAGCCAAGGGTTCCCAAATCCACAGCAGCCCCAGGCAGAGGGGATGCACCCGGCCCAGGCACCACCGGCCCGAATGGGGGGACAGTCTGTAGCACAAGGGGACCCCGCTAGGTGAGCTCACACCCGGCTGGTCCCAGTCACCCCGACACTGCCGGCAGCTGTCGGGGTCTCCGGTCCTGGCTGCGATCCGGGGTGGATGGGGAGCTGGGAGCATTTCCTACCCAGGACAACCTGTCCTCCAGCTTCCCTTTCTGTTGAAGGCAAGACAAAATCTCCATGTGCAGTTCTAGGCACAGCTGCTCGCCTCTCCCGAGCCTGGCAGGGGGTCCACGGCCAGACATCCCAGTGCCCTGGCTCTGCTCGCCCCACGGGAGGACTGGCAGGAGCTGCCCGTGCTCCATCCTGGCCCTGGGGTCAGGCAGCAGCCTCGGCTTCTGCTCCAGCCAAGGGGCTGAGGAGGACGCTGTCAGGCTCCGGCTTCGTGCGTGGCAGCGGGTTATTTGGCTGCCAAAATCTTTCAAGACAACCCTCCAGGATGGCCATGCGATCCTTCTCCCCTTACCTTGTGGAGGTTTAACCACCACATCTCTCCGTCCCGCTTTTCTCAAATGCGACCAGAGAATGCAGCTGGGACCACTGTGGGGCTGCAGTGGGGACGCCGGAGGGGAGGAAGGGTCCGGCCCACGGGAGGGCTGAGGAGCTGCCATAAGCAGCTCTCCTGACAGTTGGAAGCTGAGTATACCCACCCCGCCACGTGCGAACAGGACAGAAGCTCCAGGAGAGACGGGGATGGGGACTCTCTCCTCCTCCTGCAGCCAGGAGGGCGAGCGGTGGGGACCACGCCGGCCCCCAGCTCTGGCAGCATCAACCCCCGAGACACAAGTCCCAGGAGCACAGCCAGCCATCAAGGAGCTGCGGTGCCCGAAGGAGTTAACAGCGTGAACCCGGCGCTGCCTTCCCTTGTCAGGAACATTCCTCAGAGCCAGCGATGATGCACAGCCTTACTTTAAAGAGCATTTGTTACACGCAGCTCTGCTGAGCCAGGCTTCAAGCTGCTCAATGCCTGGTTTAAAAATAACCGGCAGCTCCTCTGGTTCGAAGCTGGGTCCTGATAAAATAACCATTAGCACAGCTATTTCTGAAGGTCACTCCCATCCATCTGAGGCCTGGCAGAGCAAGGCTGCTTTGACAAGAAACAAGCTCATAAGAGACTCCAAATGCTGCATTTACAGTTTGGCTCTGGGGTTTGGCTCTGTTTAGGGCTGGTTTCTCCCCCATTCTCCAGCAACCACCACCCCTTCCAGACTGTTTGCAGAGCCCAAGCAATTACTTAAGGCACCTCCGTCAAGCCCACGAGTGTTTGCCCCACATACCTTCTTAGTCATCCTTTAAGGACTGCGAGAACAGCGTGACCGATCCTGCAGCCGCTGCGGGGCCTTTGCCGGGCAGAACAGGCACCGTTGGCTGCCATAGCTTGGGAACAGCTTCCCTGCACGCATCCCTGGCTCTCCAAACGCTGTACTGTGCTACATCCATGAGACTCTTTGGCACTGTTGCCATGCAAGTAATAAATTATAAATTAAATATTTACAGCATCCATTGCATGGGAGAATTTGTAATACAGCATTAGCCCAGGTGCCAAAGCAACGTGAGACAGTTTACATGTAGAGGAGAGGTTATTAATACATCTCAGCTTGCCAGAGATGCTGACTTGCCAGGAAGTGACTATAAACTCATTTTAGACTTGAGGACCTTTAACTTACCTTCATTGATGGATCAAGACTAGAACAAACTACCATAAATCAGTGTGCACAAGTGCGATTCTGTGAGATTTTCAAATCCCACTGCCTCTCCAAAGCTCTCCTTCCTTCTCCGCAAACTCGGACACGTTTTAACAATCACTGAACTGACGGGACACCTGAGGCACCAGCAAGCAGTGAGAGAAAAACATGTAATAAAACCCAGACAGCAAGAGCTCCTGTGGGAAGCCACCCCTTTTTCCAAGGCCATGGGAGGTACAGGAGACACCACAGAGAGACACTTCTTTCAGCATGGCCATCAAGTAGAGTTACAACTCAGACAGTCCTTCTGTGCCTGCCTGAACCCTTCACACAGCTCCCAGGAGGGAACAGCCCACCAGCCCAGCCCAGCCCTGTGGTTTCGGTCCCGGCTCTCCTCTGCTCCACAGGGCAGGTCCCCTGGGCTGGACTTACACAGACAAACCAGTAAGGAGACTGGCGAGAGCCAGCCAGGCGCTTGCAGCAGATGGGTGTGCTTTCCATCAGCCACTTCTCTCTTCCGAGAAAGAAAAAACAAGACCCTAAATCTGCTTATGATTTATTATTAGTTCTCACACTGACTCATTACAGCAGCAGCACGACACTTGACCACAGTGAGCCAGCCGGACTGCAGTACCACATCAAATCCCTGAGCGGAGGAAAACCCTGAGACGCATATTTTGCAACCACTTTCAAGGGTCCAGGCTCGATGGGGCTGCAAAACGCCTGCACCTCAGGCTGCTGTGTGCTCGGTGGGTACTTCTGTCCCAAAGTGCTTGTTTACCTTAAACATCTCCCTCCCAGGGCTGCACTGCTGGAACCCACACTGGCTGATCCCATGGAGCCTCCCTGGCTGGCTTCCTACCTGCTGAGGGATGCAAGAGAAGTGGCCCCAGCGGCTTGCTGCCACGTCTGGGCAGGGGTATCTGCAGCGCTTCACCACCAGGTTCCTCTGCAAACCCTAGAACAGCCACAGCAACACAGCCAAAGGGATGCCGAGAGGAGATTCTGTGTTTTTCCCACTGCTGCTGGCAGTGCAGCTGATCAAAACAAAAGACCTATCTGAAGCTACTCAATCTCCCAAGACAAATATTAAGCTTCTCTCACCCCAGAGCATCAGAAAACCTGTGAAGACACTTACAGTTTTAGGTGAAGAAAACTGTTTCATAGTTAACTGTGTGCCAGAAAATACAGGAGGCAGATGCAGGGAGAACACAACTGGGTGTTCTATATTAATACACACTTCAGCCTCCATCGCCTGGACAGCACACAAAATACCTCAAAAACCGTATTTGATGACTGCAGCGGAGTAGATGATTGTCATCTGCTGTGGCAATTAGAGTGGCAGATGTCCCATCATCTCACTGGAACGGCTGCTTCATTGATTTGCGCAGCAGAAGCCGGGCAGTTCAGTAACAAGAACAAGGGGATGCCAAGCACGGGATATTCCCAGTGCTGCCACTCTCTCCGTGGGTGAAGCCCACCTCCACGCCTTGTCTCCCACCCTTTGCATCGCTGTTCTGTCTACCTGCGCTGGGCATTTTACAGTCGGGAGCACTGATCCCCTCCGTCAGGGCCTCGGAGGCTCCTGCATTAAAAGCCTCCTGCATTCTGGACCAGCATAACCATGAAGTTTCATCTGCTCTAGCATATGCGGAGGCTTGGTAGGGTATTAGCCTTTATTAAACTTCTTGCTAAATGGTGCTGTGGGAAGCCTCTACTGAAAATACAAATAAAGAAACCATTTTCCACCTACTGTTGCCTTCCAGCAGACTTTTCACACTATTCCTGCAAGTGGAAAAAAAGGGGAAGGAAGGAGAAAGGAAAGGCTGCAGCAGCTCTCTAGAAGACACAAAGGCATTTACTTTGTAATTCACACCCATTTCTTTTCAATCCTCTTTCCACAAGACCTTTCTTTTCACAATATAAGCCCTGAAAGAAGCTTATTTGTTTCTTGGACTTGCTAGAGAAGCCCTGAGCTGGACACCTCACCAAGCCTCCCCGCAGGCTCAGCGTGTTGACCAGCACAGGGGCCCTCCCCGGCACATCCTAGACACTCTCACAGCAAGCATAAAGCTGCAAAATCTAAGCCTGCAGATACACAAAACCTCAAACTTTGATTCTTCCTTTCCAAATCAGGTGCTGCTCAACTGCGCCAGCTTCCTCCACCCCCAACCCTCCCCGTCGTCCATCAAACAGCCTCCTGCGCTGTGAAACCACCCCCGGTATTTCCTGTACCACAAAGCTGTCAGTCTGAGACTCTTTACTTGCCATATTTTAACAGGAACATTTTTATCCTTCTGCTTTATAAACCACCGATTCAAACTTCACTTGCATATTACTCGCCTATGGAGACAAGAATTTACTTTCTAAGGTGGTACAAACCCAATACTTTTAGCGCTAATGCAAAAACCTTTATCTTTGTACCGCAGCAATACCGAACCTCCAAGGCTTCCCAAGCTTCCCAGTTCTTCTGGCTCATTTTCCTTGCTTGTTTATCCAAAAATCTCCAAAATACAACTAGCCCTAGGAAACTTGGTGAGCCCCAACCTTACAAACCACAGCAAAGTTCAAACAGGAAAAAGACAGCGGGTGCCTGTGGCACTTCCTTAAAAGCAAGCGAAATCACCGGCAAACACCATGTCCCAGTCTCACTCCACTACCAGACCATCACAGCATCTATGGTGACATTTCATTCACATGTTTTACAAGGCTGTTTGGTTTTTTTCAGATGGCACGAGGTGCGTTTTATACTTTTTCTATCTAATCTTAAACGTACATAAAGTTTAGAACTGACGAGGGAACGTATCAACACTTGGCCGAGGCAACAACTGGACTAAGCCCACAGCAATCTCGCCCTGGGGCGAGACATTGGGCGCCTGGCAGCACAACTGCTCACCACCTCCACAGAAAGCCTCCACTGCTCTGAGGCTATGCCAGCCTTGCTTTGTCATCGCCATTATAACCTGTGACCTTACAGACTTACATGTTAGTTAACTAGGATCGAGTTCTTACGTTCTACGACACATAAGCCAACATTAGTTCGTTATACAGCAATACCCTTCACAGCAAAGAGTGAAGGGAACACACACCAGTGCACTGAAGTAGTTAACTGCATAGAAAGCTGCATAACAGTCAAATATTTTTGGAGGCATTTGTTTCAGTTCTTAAAAAAAAAAAAAAAAACACCACACCAAAAAACCAAAATCGACCAAAAAACCCCCAGATTCTCAAAGGCAAGAAAGGACATCCAGTACCTAGTCACATTTTATGCCTTTGAAAACCTCACTCTAGTTCCTACAAACACGATACAAAGGTGGCTTTTCACTGGAAGGAATTACATCAGACTCCCTCCTGCTCACAGAAAACTGTATATCAAACTTCTGCAAGCCCTTTATGAAAGTAGTACTAAATATAGTCTCTTTCATGAAAGATTTGTCAATTGGTATAAAAATGTAAGCAGCTTTACAGATACTCTCCAAGGCATATGAAACAATCATGAAGTTTGCCCAAAGAGACCATTGCAGAGTAGTTAATTGGAGTGAAGAACCCCCTAAACCTCCCTGCCCCAAACCTCTAAGAGAATTAAGAGAATTAACACCCAGTAAGATGTGAAGACCCCCTGCCTCTAAAGCAGAAAGGCTTTGATTACGCAGTGTCACAGACCCTGCTGAAACAGCAGCTCTTGATGCTTGTACAGGAAAGCCAGTTTCCTGGCTTCCAGGTTTGGCTTTTGTTTGTTTCTTTGTACTTTTTTAAGAGTAATTATTTACATGTCCTCCATGTAACTTTAATTTATGAATTAAGAAGGTAGCCTTCTGTACCTTGTACCCCTCAAATCAGACATTAGTGCAGGGGAACGTATTTTATTCTTGTTCGTTGCAGTAATCATCTGAGAAACTTGCATATTGATTTGGCTTATAAGCTGTCAGGAAGCATGCCTGTAACTTGACACACTCAAATGATAGTCTACATCTACAAACTCTAACGTAAGGACCATTCAGCAGTCACTGCCTCTGACTTCAGAGGGCAAAAACCCCAAAACAAAACCTATGGTGTGCCAGAGCAACACCTGCATTGTGGAAAAAACAGTAAAACCACTACTATTCAACGACACCCTCTTTATTCAAAAATAGATATCTATGAGACATTTCAGAATATACTGCTGTCACAAATGGCAGCCTATATGTCTAAATTAATTCCTAAATCAATTAATATACAGATTTAAGCTTTTGTTAAAAAAAGACACACCTTGGGGAAATCTGTTTAACCTTAAAAGAACGTCACCCAGTTCACCAGATGCCCTTTGCCCAAAAAGTAAAACAAATAAAATTAAAAACCACAAGACTTCATTTAAATTAAGCAAAATAAAACACACACATATATTTGGAAAAAAAAGAAATCAAAACATTTCAATTAAAACAAAACAAAAAAAAACAACCAACATACAACTCTCTCACAGAAGATCTGCCCAAAACAGCGTGAGATGTCAACACATTTGTCTACATCAGGTTTTTTTTTAGACAGCTTTTTTTGTCCTATAATGGATACACATTCAGTCAATGTTCAAAATCATTATTAGTTAAAACAGCTTCAGGGTAACTCCATGAGCTGAGACAGGATAGAAATGAGTCTTTTGGTTTGAGTTTTTGAGGTTTGGTGGGGGTTTTTTTGTTTTTCATTTTTGGCAAAAGCAGAGAGAACGTACAGTGCTTTATCTAAATAATGTTTGGACCATAAAAGGCTGTACAATCAAACCAATTCATGGAAAGAACAGTTCTGCCACTGGAAAAGTTCCTGTAAACTAAGAGAAAAAACAGATTTCTTGGCTGGGCAGTAAGGGTGCAAGGAGTTTTAAAAAAAGGACAAAATGAAGCCTCAGTAAGAAAAGGACATGAGCTTTTTAACAACTTAATGACCAAAGAATGCTGTATTATTTAACTGAATGCTGAATAGGCTACTGAATACCCTGTAAAATAAATTAATGAGGACGCAGAACAAGCTTTGCATTTCTGTAGGTAGGTTTCCTCTCATGTCTTTGACAACAGCAGCTTAAGACTATAGGGAGGCACGAACACAGCACATCACTTCAACTAATTTCAGCCTCTGTGTTACAAAACCTGTATTATCAGATCAAGTGTTTCCAGAAACTTAAAATGTTTTATAGTGAGAGGCGCTAAATTTAAACAGAATTGTTATCCAAATTGGAATGGTTTTCAGTGATCAGTCCAGCTTGTTAGACCTAACACACAAACTGAAGTGTAACTACATCCATGGCACCTAAAACATTAGCTAGCAAAATAATGGAATTAAGAGTATTTTAAATTTGCCTTCTTTCCTCCTTTTTTTTTTTTTTTACTTTTCCTGATTATAAAAATCAACTCACAATAATCTGTGACACAAAATTAAGTACATCCTTCTAATATCTACATGCATGGACATGATACATGTGCATACAGGATATGTGCATATATATGGGTCTATTTTCTATATAAATAAATATTTATACCACATTTAACTTCTGTGCATCAAATAGCTTCACTAAAGCTATGGAGAGAATTTATAGAATAGTATTTTTAATGTAACCATCCTGAGAGTAGATCAGACAGTGCCTGTCACAGGGATATCAACAGTTGCAATACACCACTCCAACCTCTCAGTTCGTTACACCAAAGCTTCTGTGACCATCTAATTTTGTATAATGAAGAGGAAAAATGTGGTATAAATCTAAGGTAGCTAGAACAAAATTTACTTCCACTCTCATTTAGGTAATATCCAGTTCTGCATCGCTCAGCAGTGTGTAAATTATGAAGCTATGTCTAATTCACAAAGAAAAGCTGCTTATTTTTATTGCCTGTGGTGAGTTTCAATTTATGTACATGCCAAATAGGAAGTATGTTCATGTCAGTCCCACAACAGCACGAGGAACTGTAGATTTAAGAAAAATATTTCTCTGCACCACTGCTCAGTAGATGCCTTCTTACACTGACATGGTACAGTACCTGCGTACACCACCCCCACCACCCCCCTCCCCCAAGCCCACCAGCCACTCTACTGCTCTCAGAGATGAGGTTCAGAAACCCAGCTAAACCAGACAAGACTTATTCAGAAATAATACAATGCTTTTACAGGGGAAAAATGTTATATGGTCAACCTTTCTTTGAAACTTTCCAGGTATGTATGTACATGATTCTCATGACTTTTGTTGGGGGTAACAAGTGCTAAGAGCAAACAGCAACTAAAGAGTATGGAAAAATATGAGAAAAGTTTGCCTATCTGGACTATCCCCTCCCTTTAGAGCTCACAAAGACTCGCTCTTCTTCCTCCCCTCAACGTGAGCCCATGTACACAGAGAGAGGGTGAGCATGAGCAGCCAAGAGGTTGAAAGCAGGGTCTGCAAGTTCCTTCCTACTGTTGATCTTGGAAGACTGGATTTCCAGTCAACACCAGAGTCTTCTTACTTCTGCTGGTAATAATGGAAACTGGGGGACACCATTTGTTCTAGTCTGTTGAAAACAGGTCACCAGCAGACGGCAGAGGTGCCAGACCTCCTGTGACATTGGGCAGCAGTGACAGATCTGGAAGGCTCTGGATGTGGGATTTCAGCTCCTTGCGGACCTGGGTTACCCGAGCAAGCTTCTGTTTATATTCCTGAGGGAAAGAGACAAGAGAACGAAGATTAAGCACAGGTTAACTAACAGTGCTTTTAGTTAAGCCAGAAGTATTTTCCAGGTGAGGATTCTGAGAGAAGAAGGTGGCAAGGCACTGGTTCTCTGAGCAACTGCTGGCATGACTGCAGACCCTGTCATCTGCACCCAAATTCACAGCCTGTCCACAGGCTTTGGCATCCCTAAACCACTAATCCTGCCCTGTGTCACTTTAACAGAAGCTATGTAAAATGCCCCCAAACCCATACCCACTGGTGCCTGGTAGAGTATTTGAGACGTGTCATTACATAGTTGCTCTATTCTTGTATTCTTCCACAGGCTCCTGACTTCCACCCGGTGCCAGAGGAGGAACACTGACAGAGCGTTCCTCAGGCACACCTCTACTGACAAAGGCAGCAGGCTGAGGCACACCAGAGCTACTACTACGCTGCCAGAATGCTCTTTTTTTTTTTTCCAAGCTTGATCAATTTCAAATATTTAGATAATCCAGTTTTCCCCTTCGAGTCATTAAATCAAAACCAAGTTTTGGTTGTGGAATAGGGTCTCCTCTAGGAGTTGTTAGACAACTCATGTTAGCAACAACAGCAGCTGTACCACAAGACCGGCACGTTAGCAAACAACACAGAAGTATGTGTATGATCACTAAAATGTAAACCCGAGAAAGATACATCCACACTCGATTGAAACTGAGCAAAATACAGAAACTAAAATTTTCAAGAGTTTTATTACAAAGGGAGAAAACCAGTAAGTTAAAAATCCCTGAAGAGGAAACTTGCAAGTAGTTTTTCCACAAATGAGGTCTGGATTGAACATTAAAAGTCCAGTGGGAAATATCTATCCATCTTCAGAAATCTCCACAATCTAAGAGACACCAGATAACAGTGACTAGTATTTCATAATGAGAAGCGAGAGAAAGAGTTTGGACCCTGGAAATGAAAGAATGAACCACACCTTGTTAAATTATGTTTAGAGGCTGTTTAAGAGCAGACCAACATATATCCAAGTTATCTAATAGAGAAGCTCAAATAAAGATTGATGTTTATTTAGTTTTCAAAGTTTTGCGATTCTAAACATTTATGTAAGTCACAGAAGACAGCTATTTAAGTAATAAAAAAACAGTATCACATCAGATCTTTTGGAATGCACCAGTCTACCTAACTACATGTGGCATATTTTTTGTGGCATCTCCAGAATGCAGAAAACAATGAGCTTAAGAAGAATCATACACAGAATAGGGTTCCATACAGTCAGTTGTAATATTAACTTACTTTTCATTTCTTAATTACTTGGCAAAGAGAACAGTTTACCAAAGAACAGAAGTTTATCTTTGAAGATCAAATAAAACTAGGCACACATTTAATCAAAACATCTTTCTGAAGAGTTACAACTTTAATCCAATCTTTCTAACCTTCTCACTGATGGAAATTCTCTTCACTTTCTCCAAATATCAAAGCACAGCAATTTCTATGGGGTTACAAGCAATGAGTTTACACTCTCTGTGTTCCATTACTTTGAATTAGAATAGCAAGAGCAGCAGTCAATTGCAACAACTCGGAATACTCCTACGCCTGGAATGGCAATATAAATACATTCCATAAATTTCCTGCCAGCACCAAATAAGAATGTCCTTTAACAGCCTATTTCAAACTTAAATCCTTTTATGAGGCTCAGTGAGTTAACATACCATCATAACCAAACACTTCTGCCAATGTACATAGGATATATACTGAAATAATCAAGTTCAAACAAAGCTCTACCAGCTTCATAAACTAAAGCGTACTGTTCTCAAGCCTAGAGGAGAACAACAACAACAACAAAAAACTCAGGAGAAGGTGCACCCATTAATTCAGGATTGCGAGGCTCTGTTTTGTTTTAATGGAAGACAAAGAATCAGAATCAAAATAAGAATGCACCCCACATCCCTAGTCATACCATTTTGGGAAATATGTAAATAGGGAAACAAGTCAAGAAAGTCACATTATGAAGACAGAGAACAAAAACAGGAAAACACCCCAGATTTTTAAGCATGAATACAGAACAAAAGCAGATAGCGAGGAGAGCCATGGAAGTACTGCATTCCAACACTTGGCGTAGTTCTCCAAGACAACATGGAAGCCAACACTGGGGAAAGAGAGAGATGGTAAACAGAGCGCTGTGCTCAAGGCTGGCACGTCACGAATAGTGTGAGGCAGGGCGACAGCAGAACACCAGCTCCTGCACACATGGGATATAGACAGCAAAAATATTTATTATATTATTGTATTGCAAATGCTTACAGATATAAGGTGGAAGAGGCTGGATTCAGATACTGCTTTTTGTCACTCCCAGAAGATTGTCTTAAAAAAATAATCGTAATTCAGGACATTGTCAGGGAGTGATGGATATCAAACCAGGAAAGAAAGGGCAGTGCTTTCTCAAGAATGCCAAACTGTCAAGAGTGAGTATCGGCAGGTGGGGTTTTTTTGCTGTAGTAATTCTTACTAAAGATAGGAAAGAAATCAAGAAGCGCAAAGCAGCTGGCAAGTCCTCCAAGTCTGATAAATGGGTAGAAGGTGCAAATTCCCAGCATAAGCCAAGAAAATACCTCAAATACTGCTTGAATTGCCAAGATCCATGCACGAGAATTCTGTAAAAACAGGTACAACACAATGTCTACCTCCACGGGAAGACTAACGTCCTGCCACTTCAGGGCAAAACTGACAAGAGGACCAGGATATGCTACTTCTAGTGGACAATTAGGTCTAGGACACTATGTTTTTTTAGCTGAAGACGATTTGTGTGACTATTACAATTGTATTAGATCCAAACAATATTTCTTTACTGATAGAACTATTTAGGGGAGTGGCAATCTTTCCAATGCCTTGTTTGATAGCCCAGCTCTGAGAAAACATGCCAACAAATGAAGAATGCAAACCATACTTCTGTTCTGGTTTTTATGCTATGGCAAACATACAGACTTAGGAGCAATTATTCTACACAGTAACAGCAGCAACCTGTTCCCAGATTTACAATTAACAGCTTCAAATGGCTAGGAAATGATTGCTCTTAATATAAACTCATTTTTAGGGATACTTTACACTGAGAGCTACATGGAATACTAAGCTATCAGAAATACCCTCTCAATTTGAACAGGCTTTTGTACATATATGATGACAAAAAAAAAAATCAAGTCACCTTGAGAACCACATCAATTCAATTCTAAGTAATTCCTACCTTACTAGTAGGTTAATGCAGGCATTAACTAGTCCACACAAAAGTTTTTGTTAAAGCAGTGAGGCCTAAATCCTATGAGAGAGAGAGAGTATACCCAATACAGAAAAGGCAGCAACAGCCCCAAAACCATTAAAAACTCTGGCTCAGAAAAACATCACTAAATTCAGAAATGGAAACGATGTTCTAAAGGAATAATCCAGGAACCAAGATTTCCTAGAAGAGATGAATACTTGTTGGACAGATTTGATACATAATAGAGACTACATTAGAGAACTGTCTTCTGCATGCTTAACACTTTCCATCTGCTCTGGTAGCGAAACATTGTGCTGATTTGTGGCAGAGCTGTAAAGGACTTGAGAGACTGGATGCCAAAGCCGGGTCAGGGAGTGCTGACTGCCCTGAAGCACCTGGCAGGCACACCACACAGAGAACAAGGCAATGATCTAAAGACAGGGTATCAAAGACAGAGCCTGGAGGCAGCCCATCACTTCTGGGCAGCCGCTCCCAGAAGCGGAGAATTCTGAAGTCCTACTGCAACATGGAAGAAACACCTACCAGGGAGACGTAATCCTTCGTATGAAGTGCAAGACACCTTTATTTGTATTTGCCACTTGTACTATTCAGGAATACACCTCAGCTCCACTCAGGAATATGCATAAGCAGAGGCATGTAACCCCCTTCCATGCTGAAGGGCTTTTCTTTTTTCACAAACTGAGTTGTGGCCATATCCTGCAAAGTAGGATTCTGGGAACAGATTTTATGGGAAACCATGTTTTTCATGTAGCCCATGACATGCTCTGAAACTGCATCTTGCAGATTTTTGCATAAGGTCCCTCCATTCTATAAAACTGAAAAAATATGAAGTACACTTAAAAGAAATCTCTGCTTTCTGAGATCTTAGGTTGTACTCCATGTGTCTAGCTAATTGCCTCACTGCATTGTAAGCTTTCATTAAGATTAATAGTATTTGGATGCTATTTGCTTTTTTTAGACAAAATAATGAGATCTTTGCTGTAAGCAGGAGTTTCAGGATGACACAGAAAAAACTGGCACTGTGCCACACAAATACTTTTGCTAATCAACATTCCCTTTTAGTATGAGGCATTCTACATCCACAGTGGCCAAGTGAATTAGATACTTAGTCCTTGCAACAAATGCAAAATCAGAATTAAACACCACTGAACGAATCTGATGGAAGTGTTTCATTCAAAAGAAGCTTTGCTTGAGCATTATAAAACTGACTGTAATTGACATGACAGGAAAACAATTCTGAGGACTGCTGCATGGCTTGGTTCACCTTGTTGAGTTACACAGCACGGACTTAATTTTATTTTAGCTTAGAATTTGCACTGGACACTTCCATTCCTGTGCTGGGTCAAGCTGTAACATGCTGTTAAGTCATCACAGCAATTGCATCTACTGAAAAACATCTAGTTAATCCTTAATGAGAATTTAGAAAGTAAATAGGAAGAGCAGCCAGTCAGTCTCAGTTCTGATACGCCGTAGCTTGAGCCAGATGTATGAAAGCAAAAGACCACAGAAGTCAGGGAAAAAAATGCACCAGAGACTCAACAGAAATTTGAAAAGAGTATGTAGTGAAGTGAGGTGTTTGACAGTAACACGTTTATATGGTCGTGTAAAACTTCTATTTAAAAACATTAAATATACAACACTAACATAGCAGGTTGATTAGGTATTCCTCAGCTTTTGCCACTTGCCACAACCTATGTAAAGTACTTTTAAAACATACTCATTAAAACATACTAGAATGTCACAATGACCATGTATTTATAAGAAATGACCAATCTGAAGTGCGTTGGGAGAAAATGAGCACAAATTAAAAGCTTTCTAAAGCAAGGAGAGTCAAGTTCCTGCTCAGGGAGTATGCAAACAGCCTTCATCTTACATCCTGACAGAACATTTAGACACAGCACATCAAAATTAGAACAATAAGGGGTTTTTTTGTTTGTTGGTTTTGGGATCATCCCCCAAGGTTGTTCTTTATTATCTAAGAAAGCATGGATTATTACTAATCAGTATTTCCAGTATATATACACCTAGAGGACAACCCAACATTTTGGGGTTTTTTTAGCATGGATAATTTGTTAGATAACTTTTTAAAAAGCCTACCGTTTGATTTCAGTTTCATGCTCAAGAACAACTCCATGCAGAAGATGCCCAGTTTGCATGCTACATATATGTTCATTCCACCTCCTGCCAAGCTATTCCTCCCGGCCTTTTCAAAAGCAGTTCAAAATTCCCCTTCTCCAATGTAAAGTGTACCAAGTTGTCCTGGTTTCAGCTGGGATGTAGTTAACTGTCTTCCTAGTAGCTGGTACAGCGCTATGTTTTGAGTTCAGTATGTGAAGAATGTTGATAACACTGATGTTTTCAGTTGTTGCTCAGTAGTGTTTAGACTAGAGTCAAGGATTTTTCAGCTTCTCATGCCCAGCCAGGGCACCTGACCCAAACTGGCCAACAGTGTATTCCATACCATGTAACGTCCCATCTAGTTTAGGAACTGGGAAGTGGGGGGCAGGGATTTTCGCCGCCTGGGGACTGGCTGGGTGTCGGTCAGCAGGTGGTGAGCAGTTGCCCTGTGCATCATTTGTACATTTCAATCCTTTTATTACTACTGTTGTCATTTTATTAGTGTTATCATTATCATTATTAGTCTCTTCTTTTCTGTTCTATTAAATCGTTCTTATCTCAACCCAGGAATTTTACTTCTTTTCCTGATTTTCTCCCCCATCCCACTGGATGGGGGGGAGTGAGTAAGCGGCTGCGTGGTGCTTAGTTGCTGGCTGGGCTTAAACCACGACACAAGTGTATCAGCACTTTTCTCCTGCCTTCAAACCCACCTCCTTCCACATTCTCTCAAGTGTCCCGTTTGAATAAACCCAGTTTTAAAACCGTATTCTATCCTGTATTTTATACTGTATAAGCATAAATCAATCTTCTCCACATGACAATGGAAGGCATTGGTCAGTGTGCCAAGCGGAATTACTAATTGGTGGGGGGGCGAACTGCTTTCTCCACATCAGTTATAACCACCCAAACCTCACAGAAAGCAAATTTGAAAGAGTCTGTGTGCAAAACAGACATGAATTTGCCTTGTAAAGAAACTCTACAGTTCTAGAAATAAAAGTAGTCTTGGTCAAAAGAAGGCAGCTGACAAACATTCACACAAAAATCAAGAGAGAAAAGGGCCAGAAACAAAACATTAATTATCCATAAACTTGCTTATTTTCATGCAAATTCAACTGAACACAAGTGAGAGATCAGACACATTTAAGGCCTGATCCAGAACCCAAAGTCCTCTGAAATAGTTTGTCTGGACACTTGCTGGACTAGGACACCCATGCCACCTTGAAAATGACCTGCACCTGCTCTGGTGTAGTCGGGCAGCTGCACAAGCCTGGCAGCAAGGCTGCCCTGCCTCTCCTCCTCTGCAGGGCTAACCAGTGCAAGCCCAGCACTGCATTGAAACGGCCTCCTGGCAAAGCAGCCACAAACCTGCAGAGAAGAGTGTAGAAGTACCTACAGCTGCACAACGCATTGTCTGTGTCCTGACCTCCCGACTCCAGAATTGTGTGTTTTAGGGCCAAGGGGACAGAACATTCTCCAGTACCTGGCAAAACTCAAAAGCAGCACTGCAGTCAGCATGGCAAATGCCTTGAGGGGTTCTTAACAGTCACACAGTCAATTTGCCCCTCCAAGAAGTCAGATAACGAGAAGGAAACATCTTCCATTTCATAAGTTCAGTGCAGCAGAACCCACCTCAAAAGCAAAGCGAAAACAAATGCTGGTGGTAAAGCCAGTTTTCCTTATTTTGCAGAAGCACTAAACAACCTGAGGTTTTTATACAACACATCTGAAAGATGCAGTCCAGGAATCAGAGCTTGAATGATGTGTTTCCTTACAGAGCTACAGTTCATTTTCATGCCTTAAATTTGTTCACAGTCTTACTCTTAAATTTGACAAGGCTTCTTTCTTTTGCAGCATCATTCGTCACACCAGAAATGGTATTTCTGCTCTTGGCACAATTGCATGCTCTGAAACCATAACTTGTCTCCTTGCTCTCCTCTTTGCTTAGGACAACTTCAAACTGTCCAATGGAAGAGTCAGCAGAGGCCTCTGCAGAGCATTCCTCCAGCTGCTGGAGATGCCTCCTCCTCATCTACTGGCCTTTGCAACATTTAAAAGCTCTCTCAGAATTGGCCCTGGCTGTCACTGTACGATGACAACAAAACCTGGCTTCATTTGCAACATATCCTTCCTACAATAAACATGGAGGGGGGCACAAATTATGTTCACAGCAAAAAATCAACATTTAGAGCACAAGCAAACAGCTACATATTCACCTATCCAAGCACCTTAATCCTTTTGATTGCTAAGCAAAAGAGTAGTTATATACTGGTTCACTTCAGTAAAATGCATAAAAACATTATATATTAATATTGGATGATTTTTATTTGCTTTTATTTTTTTAGCATGATTTCATTTGCAGTACTACTATAATTTTGAATGTCTGCAAGCACCTACAAAGTGAAGAAATTATACCTTTGCATTGTGCAAAGAAACACAGCTGCTGCCTCGAGCCATACACCACACAACAGAACCAGGGTCACCACAATGTTAGTTTATTGTATCGCTATGGAACAGCCTTCGTTCTCGTCCCACACCCAAAGGCACGACTGGCTCACAGCTGGAAATACTGATGTACAGTTAGTCACTTTTTGCCATGTTAATTAGCAGTTCAGTTTTATAGACCTGAGCGTGACACTCTGTGCTTGGGTGCTCCTGTTCAGGATCTTCTTGGCCTGCCCAGGGTGTAGAGCAGGAGACCTCCCTCCACTGCCTAGTTCCCCCAGCTATCTTCCACTACTTGCATGCATGTAAAACACCGACGTTGTTTCCTGACAGAAAAACTAAATCTTCATCTCTTGTTCCCTGGCTAAACCACTGAAATGGATATACCACAACCCAAGACTTCTTGTCTGACAGGAAAGCAGCAGCCACAAAGGCATGCCAGTGACATGCAACAAAAACCTAAGCAGTGGAAGCAACACAGCAATAAATTGCATATTAACCTGCTGAACTAAATCTTATTTCAAGAAAATGTGTAGTGCCAGGCAGTCCAGACAACCTCAAGTGAGGTTGTACTTCATCCTTCAGAGATGCATTATCAAAGAGGGTTTGCAAATTCATATGGGCACAGCTTTAACACCTTATTAAAGGTGCCTTGAAGCCACGAATATTAAAACCCACCAACATCTGAAAGCTCTCACAGCTCTCAGCAGGATTCCAAGTCACAATTTTTCAGGTGCAGTCAACAATCAGAAAAATTCCCCTAAACCAGATCTTAAGTACAATATATGTTCTTTATATTTATAGATATATATATGCACACATACAAACACACAGATATATTCATATGTATACACACATAACCCCACATACACACTATAGTATATACAGTGTATATATATATAGTACAGCATGTTCCTCATGTCACCTTTTACAAATGCAGGTACAGAGATATTTGGAGGGCATGGGGAAGAACTCAGCATCACTGACTGCAAACCAAAGTAAAAACTCTGAATGCACATTCTCCTCTATATTCCCCCCCCCCCTTCTCCCCATTAGATTAAAATACCCCCCCCCCCTTACTCTGAATTTTCTATTATCAGTAGTTACTTTCAATACCCATAAAGCTTCCACACAAGTTGCCATTTTCTAGCACTACTTTCACTTGATTCTTCTAGTCCTGCCTATTTAGTTGACTTCACTTGAGTCACCTGGTACACCAACATGGAAATGTTCTCCTGGGTACCTCCCCCTTACATTTCAGTTTTATACAAACTGATTCTCTGGATTTTTTTCTACTTGTCTGCCATGCATTCAGGAAGAGTACGCTGACTTCAAAAGACAATCCTTCCCCTTGAAGTTCTGCAGACACAGGTGCTGAAGGACAAAGCCCTCCCCAGCTGATTGTACTCAGTAATTGTAACAGGAGCAGCAATAGCCAAAAATAACACAAGAACTTTAAATGGAAGTTAAAGTTAAGTACTCATGTGACATACAAAGACACCTTATCCCACTCTTAAAGAAACAGCAGTTCTTGTTTCTATGCCAGCCTGAAAATAGATTTTATTTCCTGACACCTATTATATGGAAGTCTAGGCCAACCTCTGATCCAGCCCAGGCCATGGAAGATCATACAGCAGCTGTAGTACAAGCCCACAACTTCTGACTGAGATGAAGCACTGTTTAAAAAGAAATTCAGTGTTCAGATGTTGAAAGACAGAATCCACTGTACCTTTCACTAAGTTAACCTAAGGAATATTTACCTTTAAAAATATATGCCTTGCTATAGGCTGTTCAGCATCAGCTTTGGTCCAGCTGATTTTGCTCTGCAGCTGATTGCCAGAATTAAAGGAATTCTACCTTCTCCTTCTAAGCACTTTTAGACTACAATCATATTACCACAATCTCCCCCCCTCCAGCCCCAGATAAAGTAATCCTAATTATTACACCTTCAATTTTTTCAGTCGCTACCCTAAAAGCAGAGTTTGTCCATATGTTATGATCCTCAGTCTCTGTGCCAGCTTTCTCTCTTCAAATTACCAGTGCTTCTTAGCACTATGTTGTTTCAATCGTTACTCACGCCACTCTATATCAATGCTGAAGTGTAATTCATTGTCCAAAGCCACCTTTCTCAGCATATTGTCCCTTAATTAAACAACTTTTCTGCAACTGATAACAAAGCTCTGTGTTGCAGGGTTTTGACATTGCAAAGTGTTTTGAGCATTAGCCCACTAGACATAAATACACTGAGTTTATATATGTTTTGAGAATTTGTTGTGTTTCACGAGGGATAGTATTAATAGGATTAGTAAACAACTGCAGCTCTTTATAGACTACAAAAGCTGCTTTTCAAAAGATGTAGATTAGCTACTTTCATTGCCATCATAGTGAAAGACTTTGCTTTGTAAGTAAATAAAATAAATATCCACAGTGATTTCCAAATTAGACATTTCCGTATCTTAAAATAAAGCCCTGAGTCATATTACTATCAGAAACTCCTTTCCCCAACTAGCAGCCTTGACTAGATTAGGGTAGCAAAGTAAATAATCCATCTTCTATCCAAAAATGCCATCTCATCTAAGAGTCAGGAAACTTACTTCACAAGAGAAAAAACTAGTCAATAGTACCAAAGATTCTGGAAAAGATACCTTGAGAGAGCAAAGCATACAAGCAACAAGAAGATACGTAAAATTAGATAGTTTTAAGTTATTTTCTTATTTCAGTCTTTGCTTGAGAAAATGTTTTGGTTTTTAATACATTCTTAATTGCTACAAGAATTTCAGATCCTTCTATTAAAATGCTTATTAGCACTACAAAGGAAAATCCAGGCTTATCAGTAACATTAGTGCGAGAACATCAAAGACTCAAACAAAACTGATGAGCAGATACGGCCTGCCATATCTGTAACCAACATCTTCCACTATTTATTAACCCTCTACAACTCAAGAACAATGGAATGCTTTAATCAGGCAATATCCCTCAGCTAAGATTTGAGATTTGACATGAGTATGAATTGTGTCTTCATGTTAAGTAAGTATTAAAGAGTGACACTTCCTGCAACTCATTTTAGACTTCTACAGTACTAAGGCCACCTTGTTTTGGCAGAATGACAACGATGCTAACCTAAACAGATATTAAATAAGATCATTCTTTAGTTTCCAACATATTAAAGAATGCGTTTACACTTAAGAGTGGGCAAGAGTGGTCCTGTTGCCATCAGCAAGATTATTTCTATTAACAGAGTAGCTCAGCCAGTGAACCACTTAATTTTCAGGATTATATTTCTGCCTCTGCCAGAGTTACAATTTCGAAGTACCTTTCTTTACCAAAAGGTTATTTGACCTGTTGGAGCAGGTCCAGAGGAGGGCCATGAAGATGATCAGAGGGCTGGAGCACCTCTCCCATGGAGACAGGCTGAGAGAGTTGGGGTTGTTCAGCCTGGAAAAGAGAAGGCTCCAGGCAGACCTTAGAGCAACCTTCCAGTACCTAAAGGGGGCCTACAGGAAAGCTGGAGAGGACTTTTTGCAAGGGTATGTAGTGATAGGACAAGGGGTAATAGCTTTAAACTGGAAGTGGGTAGATTTAGATTAGATATTAGGAAGAAGTTCCTCACCGTGAGGGTGGTGAGACACTGGAACAGGCTGGACAGAGAGGTTGTGGATGCTCCACCCCTGGAAGTGTTCAAGGCCAGGTTGGATAGGGCTTTGAGCAACTTGGTCTAGTGGAAGGTGTCCCTGCCCACGGCAGGGGGCTTGTACCTAGGTGGGCCTTAAGGTCCCCTCCAACCCAAACCATTCTATGATTCTATTATATTTTCCAAAACAAAACCCAACACAATTGTCACAATATTTCAGCTAGTGCATTAGAAATTTTAATTTAATGTTGTCATTATGAATTTCTTAATTTCACAGTCTCAAACTGACTTAAATTTATGGATTGTTCTGGGCTTTTTAAAAAATTGCTGTGCAGCATTTTGCTGCCTATTTCTTGCTTTTTTTAAAAAAAGTAAACAGCAATATTTTTATATACACACACGTATATATATATATATGTATGTGTGTTTCTACTAAACCGGTGTCCTTTCAGCAAGGAAAAAAAACCTGACCCAAGACTTCCACTAGTATTCAGCAAATAAATCAGGTGCCAAACAGAATTTAGTTTTATGGCATCTTTCATATCCCGGTCCGAAAGTGCCTTTTAATGACGCAGTCATAAGACAGACGCTATGCTTGAAGAAATTCAAGCTAACAGAATTATTAACTATCCACTCTAATTCTGAACTCAGAATCAGCACTTGTTTGGCTGATTTGGAAAAAATGTTGCCTTCGAAAAGCAACATGTTCACAGTCACAAGACATTGTGAAACTCTAATACAAACACACATGACAAAGAAACACTCAAAATGAAATTTACCTCAGCACAGTGTTGCCTAACTGTCAGAGGATTAGGTTTGTCATGATAGTAAACAGAGCCTGAAATTGCTACAGCAGTCTCCTTCCAGAAGATTTTGTCCTCTACAGCAGCTCATGTCCCACCCAGCAACAGCTGTTCATAATAACCAGCAGCCGACAGTGTAGAGGAAGCCCTTAATGTGCCGCCAAGGGGCAGTTTAACAGATGGCAGAGTGACATACAACCACAATCATTAATTAAACTTCCACACTAGTCCCAAGATGCAGTGCTGAAAGAACTTCCACCGAGAAAGAACATTTTCAGATAAATGGCTGGCTGCTGCAGCCTCTGCACTCACTCTAGGACATGCAGCTGGTGCTCAGGTCCAGTCAGCATAGTCTCATTTTACAGTGTCCTACCCTCCTTGTTCAAGGGAGCTATGTTAGGAAACACAAGTCATCATCTTTCCCTATCAGCCCAATTTACACCCCATCACAGAAGCTGTAGGTAAGAGTAGCCATTAAAGGATGGATACCAGAAGATCTTATTCAAACTGCATTCCCTTATCAAGTAGGGGCTGGGAAGGCAGATGAGGGGCACCCAAGCATAAGAATAATAAAAAAACAACTAATAAAAAAAGCCCAGCTAATTATGGCAAAGGGAGGTTGATTTTTTGGAAATAAGGATTTCATAAAAAAATAGGGTAAGTCTGAAGAAACTTTGATAGGTGAGCCTATTTTTCTTTAAGAATCATGGAGTTCTGGGCCTTTCTTGTCCATGTGTATTAAAACATACTAGACTGAACATCAGAACAGATCTGCCTTCTCCAGACTTTTTATACACTGCTTTCTTATCCCTGTTTTACTCCAAATGTAGAGATAACACCTAGAATCATCTCCCTTGAGAGAAACACATAGATTAGGAGTCAAGCGGCAGCATTTGGCAAGACAATTGGCTTGCCAGCACCAGTGTAATCAGTACTCACTTCTAGCTTCTTCTCCTTCTCTGTTAATACATCCTTCTGATTCTGGGTGTACTCGATCAGCATGCGTGCCAGCTGGCGCCGGTCCTCCAGCTCTGCTGCCAGCCGGCCATTGTACTCTGCTAGTAACAGGCATGCTTCATCCACGGTCTTCGAAAGACGTTCGGCTGCCTCTTTGTCTACATGCAAAAGCGGTGGGTAATTTAGAGGACAAAGTTTAAAACTTTCTATCTTTGACAGAAGGGCTACAATTCACCAGCCACACCCACAATAACATCTCATTCATAAGTACACTTCTGGCTTGACAGGAAAATAAGAGTTCTTATCACAGGGGATATAAAGGAAATAGGCAGGACAAACAACCCAAGAATAGTATGTTTTAGACACAGACATGATCGGCTGCATTTTATCCTTGCAGAGATCTCAGTGATGGGGGGGATATAAATCTATGACATCAGCCTCTATAAACAGGTTAATTAAACTAAAACATTAGGCTGTACTTTCAGTTAAACAGATCAGGTGGTTTTCACATTTAAACATGGTATGCACTTTTTAATTCCTCTTTTCTCTGAATAACTCCTAATGTATCAATACAAGCAAACATATCAATTGCACACTAGCCTTCACAGTTAGAACGCTGTAAGAGCACATGATAAAGGACTGAATAAGTGCCAGTTCATAATGAGTTCTAAATGAAAACCACTTCCAGGAACAAGAGTCAAATCAGTTCAACCTTTAAATGTTTCTATTAAGATTACTTTTCATATACAATTGCAAAAGTGCATTTAAACAAGGACTGACAGACGAATGGGGGTAGCGAGTTTACTTTTTCATAGCAATCAAGGAGTATGCGTGTACTGAGCACAGTCTGATAAAACTCTGTCTAACAAAGTGTTCAAAATCAAACACATCCATTTGAGAACTCTGGCTGTGTTTCCTTTACATTCTTGCAAAATGCTGTTGATGCTCTCCAAGTAAAAAAGCCTTGGTCCAAGCAAAAAAAAAAAAAAAAAACACAACAAAAAAACCATGGAAGAAGCTATGCAAGTTTCATCTTCTATTCTACTTCATAGGATTGCTATTTATTAATTACGCAAGAGCTACAAAATAAGGACACCAAAGCAGGAATTCACTCCACCATCCATTGTTATGATTTAAAGAAAAAACCACTTCGATTTCTAAGTTATTCTTTGGACCCATGTTCATTCATCTTCCAGTTTCATACCTGTAATTTTCTCCAGTAATGAAACATCTTGAACTTCCTGAGGCAGGGAGGCAATTTTTTGCCGCACTGTTGCATCTCCTGATGCTGCATTTTCCAGGTCTTGTAGGGCTTTGATCAAATCCTCGGTCTACAAGACAAGTTAGCCAACATTAAAACCAGGTAATTTCTATGCCATTTCCTGTGGATGTGGCCACTGCATCTGAGGTCATCTACCTTTGAAAGCAACCATTTTTGGAATATTTTCTTCAAGTAGTTTTTAAACTGTTGCTTCCTAACACAGGAAGTATTCACTAAGGATACAATATCCCAGTGTTTAGGAACTTATGCATAATTACAGTAGGATCACCTTTTTCAAGGCTCTGCAGTGGAAAACTTCTCATTCCAATTATGAGAAGTGATCATTTAAGACAAAGCTGAAAAGAACATGACCACACCAGTTTGAGAAACAGCCATCAGCCCTTTGTTGCACCAACTTGGGACTGTATCTTTTAGCTGAGCATCCCTGACACTTTCTCTTAGACTAGCAGGAAGGTACATGCACCTTTTTGTTCTATTCCAAAGGTGCATTCTGACATACCAAAAAAAGCCCAAAACCTAAACCAAACTTGTATCAGTCCAAACAAAATTCTGTCACCTTTCCATTGTTGTAAGATTTAGAATTTTGTAACTGGTTACCTACCATAAACTTTGATGACAATGAAAGGTATCCCCGTTAAAGCAAATTTTATATTGTCCTGATTTTGCAAAGCCATTGCTATCCTCACTTAGCTCAGCTGGCTCTTTGGAAGAACTCTGCAATCTACAATTAAACTGGACTCCACCGTATCCCCTCAACTTCATCTCTCAGATGGTTTTAGTGCACTGAGGAAACATGTCAGTTTAAATGAATACACTCAAAACATATCCTAGCTTAAAAAGGATGTGGATGAGGACAACCTTAAGAGGACCTCTCCTTGACACACCGTATTTCCTCCCTACTCAAAAAAATAAAGGAGAGACACAGACTCCCTGAACAGGAAGAAAAAAGTGTTGTTCCTTTATTTTAAAAAAATACTGAAGTTTTAACAGGAGGTTTTTGAAATTGGAACACTAGCCCTGTAAACACCACCACTGATGTTTAAACTACATTTCAATAGTTTTAAAACTAATAAAAACACTGAAAAAAATTAAATACAATTTTTTTATCTGAAAAATAAAGAAGTCCATTACCTAATATTTACTACTTCTTTGCAAACTGCTAATGATTTCCAACAGTAACAAAGACAATGCTTATCATCAAGAGAAACCATAAGCTGCAAGGCATCTGGAGGTAAAAACAACAAAAAAATCTCACTTATTTCCTTGACAACTGTTATTTCTTTTTTTCAATGTTTACAGTCTACCAGATGGATGGTGTATTTTTTTTATCCTTTTCAGATAGACAATGGTTTAACACATGTTCATTTTGTAGCTTCAAAGGGTCAGAATGATCCTCTATTTCATTCCTACTATTTCCACACCATTAACATGTCAGTGTCAAAATAAAGTCTTCAGAACTGCTTTTTCTAACCAACTCCATACAAATCTATCAAAGGTTGAACTTTTTAATAGTTCATGGAAAGAAATGTCCTACAAAAAAAATAATTCAGTTTTAAGTGTGTTACAATTTTGGGTTTGAGAGATTACACACTGATCTTAGAAAGAATTTAAAATATGGTCTGTTCCTCTAGCAGTCCTTTGAGATTCTTTAGTGGTAGTACTACTCAGACCTTGGTTTAGACTACCTGAAATCACTCAGAAGTTGTACACTATTTCAATACGAAAAAAGAATCTGTTCCATTTCTTCTTCCATGGACTTCTCAACCCCCAACTGAATTTCTCCATTAAAAGCATTTTACTTGTTGGCAGCTCCACCTTGTGGCTGTACCACACGGGAGGTGGCTTTCAGAACTCCCACTCTCAACCCATCCCACATACCAGCAGTGGCCCAGCACTAGGGTCTTGGGGTGAGTAGCTCCCAGGGTAATCATCATCTTCCTCCTCTTGTATTTGCTGAAATGTCCGCTTTAAAGACTTCTTCTCCTCTGCAACTAAAGACACATATAAGCAACTCATTTGAATGCCAGATCTGCCCACTTTAACTATCTCTACTTCAAAAAAATTGTACCAGATGCTCTGATGATTAGGCTCTCTAAAGAGAAGGATGACCACAATTGGACACTAATGTTGGCATCATATTCCAAGCACTCAAATGCAAAACAGCAATAAAAGGTTGATTTTGCCCACACACATATCTCTGTACATCCGAGTACAAGGGTACAGTCTTCACATTAGCAGTGTGCACTGTATACATATTTGCGCCTCCTGCGCTGAAAGCAGGAAAGGAAAGTAAACGTCCTATTTGTCAATAAATGGCAGGTCTTCAACCCTGCTCACATTGTCTGGTTAATACCATGTATGCAGGATTTCTACCAGTAGAAATGAAGCACTGATGCAAAGATACATATGGACAGAAGAATTTCAAGTTATCCTTTTGCACCAAGTATACGCTCACTGTGGTCCCACCATCAAATAAATAACTGCTGGTTATTCAACCTTCGACTCTTCCATCAAAATAAAGACTTCAGGACAGCTCTGTGAAACTGAAACTCTAAGATGTGACAGCAACAACAGCCATGGGCAGAGCATGAACCAATCTCCAAGCAGGTAACCTGTAATATTCAGGAGTAAGGATTTCATAAAGCAAGGCAGCGTTGGTTAAATGAACCTTAGCGTAGCATACCTTAGCTTAAAGGGAAAAGACAGTTTATTTAATGAGTCAGAAGTCTTAATGCAGCCTTTGATCCAGTTACAGAACCTTCTGAATAAAGAAGACAGATCATTCTTCAGACTTGCCACCAAAATTAATAAGAGCCAGAGTAATTTGTAAGCAAGCTTTGGACAGAGTCTTGAGAACATCTCTTCAATGGAATCAACTCTTGCCATGATAATCACGGAGTTCAAGGGAAAGAGTCTGTACATTGTTTGATTCACAAGAAAATCCAAGATCACTCTTGATTTAAAATTAAATCAGCCTGCCCAATTCTAATGAGGAAGCAAACAAAGGTCTGTCCTTAAATGCAGAATTTTGCCTGCCTTGTTAGGTGGGACATGTCTGAAAAAACTTTTTAATGGAGGGAAAGTCAGAGGTGCTGTACATCCTGCTCGTGTGGGGGAAAAAGCTGAACGACCTTCGTGAGGTAGACACAAACACACCTCTGTTAAGAGAACAGATTTACTCAACCAAGGCAAAGAAGCACAGAAAACATAGTTACCCTAAACCGAATGAATTTTTTGAGTATGCTAGAGCAAAGCTATCTAGGCTAGAAAAGGGTACAGTCTAAGTATTGTATGTATACAACTAACAGAAAAGAGTGCTTGATAATCTGATAACCAGATCAAAAAGAAAAACAGCTGGTATCCACTGAGGTATGCGAAAGACACAAGCTGAGTTGAACAGATGTGCAGATGACAAAACGGCCAAAGAGAGCATTTTAAGTTACATAGCCCAATACTATGTGCCATCAATATTTATCACTGGTGTGTATTTATCAAAGTAATTAACCAACAAAGGATAAATGCAAGATAATCAATATAAGAATGCATGACCACAGTGCACACACAAGTAAAAACGAAAATGATAATTGAGATTCAAATTGCTGAAGAGCTATTCCTGCTGTGTTGCTAACTGGTCTACCACAAGACACAGTATTATGCTTACTTACTAATCTAACATAGAGGATTCAGAACTCATTGTATTTTCCATCTGAACAAGACCAAGTGAGCTTGACTGGAAACACTCTGAAGAAGATAGGTGCATGAACATCTGCAGTCCTACACCAGTCGCTAGCTGGCCTACCTGGAGAGGTGCCACTCCCTGAGCGTATGAATGGCAGCTGATGGGACAAAGTGACCAGTAAGTAGGCAAAGGAGGACAAAGCAGTCAGCTTTGAAGTAGCATTTTGGGCATGAGTAGCATGACATAAATGCAGATATTGCACTTTTTTGCTTGGCATTGGTAAACAGGAGCAGCAGAAGACCTCATTGAAGAATCCTAGAAACACCATCTCCATTTCATCAAAATAGAAAAAAAAAACCCCAACCCACACTTATTTTCAAACTCAAGAGCATATGGTGGAAAAGGACCCCTGAAAGAGAACAGGAACTAAGGCATAAATTATAACACACCCTGCCTAGGTAGCCTTCAAAACCTGCTAGCCAGAAGTAATTTAACCATTGCAGCCTACACTTCTGAAAAAGCCTGTCAAATCCAACAAGAAAAGAGGAAAGCAAGCATTAAAAGCATCTAAAAGTGATCAGAACTCGGCAATGGTATGTAACACGTATCTTCTGAAACAATCAAGATATGCTTGTAGAATATGGACAGCTTCTTCCAGGAAAACCAAGAGCCCATTCTTGACACAGACATAAAGAAGATAGAGAAGCCACTACTAGGGATGAAGTCAGCTTTCCTGCTTCGTTGTGGTCTTCTTCACAGCTCAGAAATTGAGCTACTCCCTAAAAACCTTCAAAGAGCAAAGCACTGCGTTTCTCCAGAATGACAGACAGTTGCTGTCGTACCAGCTTTGCAGTGAAACTCGAGGTTGTTGTTATCCTGCTGTTGCAGTGTCCAGAGAGACATGTAAAGGTATTTCTCCACCAATTTTTCAGTCTTCAAACCATCTCCAGTGGCTTGAGCCTCCAGTGTGAAAGACCTTAGTGACAAAGCATGAGTTTTTCCTGTAAGCTGGCAACAAGGGAGATCTTCCCATCTAGGGTGTTCACCTCTTTGTTCTCATCTCTTGATGACTGGTTTTAGAGGTAAACAGGCTTCTTTAATTTGACTCCAGCCTCACATGCATAGTAAAGAGAAACCAACTGTGGAATCTGTACACACATATTCAGAGGGATAACGAAGAGTTTAAAACTTTGCTCTGTTAAAAACAGTGGGTTTATGTGGGTTTTTTTTAAATCTCAAGGCAATATAAAATTATTATCTTCTCTCATGAGGACTTGGTTACATTCATCTCCTCATTCAAGAAGCAGCCACACCACATGGTAAGGAACTCCCCATATAGATAATGCCTTTCACTGGAGGGAACTAAGCAAAGGGCTCAGATTTTTTTTAAAAAACAAATAGTCCTTAATTCACATGAGGATCTATCAGTCTCAGCACAGCTACATCATGAGCCTTTTCTGACAGTTAAGCATACAGTTATATGACAAGTTGCATGAGCAGAAACTTCTGTCTACAGGGAAACATGCAAGGAAATGCCAGTTAACAGATACTGTAGTTCTAGAATAACAGGCAAACCTGTAAAACAAGGGTTTCTACTTCTGAAGTTCTATAGGTAACTGTTTACTTGAAAGGTAGACCAGCTGAATTTAAGGGTTTTTTTTATCTGTTGGCAGGGCTATCAGCCTCAATCAGCATAACAAAAAATAAGCCTCCCAAAACTGTAACTAAAATCAAACTTTTGTAAGCTTTAGGTTCTAAGCAGCAGGGATTTAGCAAGTTGTGCAAGATCCCAGTAAACTTATATGAAAGACACTTTCAGAAAGTGATTTAGGACAAAACACTGAATACAACAACAAAAAATAGACAGCTTTCCTAAAACAGAAGACCATCACAGAACACCAGAGGAGACAGAAAAAAAACAAAATAAGAGAAACCTAATGGTCCAGCATACCCTCCAACTGTTCTAACCATTTGTTTCTTTGGGGGTAGATTACTCACAATTGTTTTAAGTTCTCATTACAACATACATTTGTTGGTAGCCTCTCTTAGGTCAAGCATAACTGGAGTTGATCTGGTCCAAAATTATACCTAGTCCTGTCCCCAGGTGCCTTTATTTCAGTTATTCTTGGAAGCATCCCTGCCTGCTCTCCTCTCTGATGTTTTTCTCCATATTTTAATATGGATCTGACCTCTTGTGCCAGCATTTGCAATATAAACACAATCAGAGCAGATGGGTAGCAGTTCAGTTCTGTGTTATAGTGTGACACTCCTACATCAGAGCATATTCAAGGACTTCAACTGCTTATTACAAAGACAATGAAAAAAAAGAAGTCAGCTATATAGGTTATATTACCTAAAGGTTTTTATATCAAACCTCTACAGACCTGGTTTTCCCAGGCTTTAAGATAAATGGGTGGTTCTCTTCCCTATTGCTTGTAAAAAGAAACATTCTAATAAAAATGAGATTAATGAGAAAGAAAATGCAAGCTTAATGAATACGTTTAGAGTAAAACAATAGAAAATATCAATATTCAAAAGCTCATTTCAATGTGTATGCATATTTCCTTAAGGGACCCGAAAGACTAAAATACAGTAGTATGCTGCACCACTGAGGAAGTCAAAAACAGCGAACATAATGCTTAGAAAGGGCCAGTAGTCTTTCCCCACCACCTCCCTGAAGGGAAAGCTTCATTATTTGTGCAATCAACTCTGTTCCATGGCAGGAACTTCCCATGTGCCACCAACTGAATTGCTGTATGTTTACCCAAGGCCTTGCTACTAATGAAACAAGAAATAAGCTGCACCATTGAAACACGCACTGATAAGCTCTAAACGTGTTTTTCCTCACAGATACAGGACTCTGCTTTATTTTGGCAGGTTTCACAAATCTGCAACCCAAGCAGAGCCATCCTGTTCAGAAAGCAACACCTACCAGCCCAGGAATTTAAGACACTGCAATATGAAAAAACCATAGAGAACCACCTGCACAGACTTGTTGCCATACCTTAGGCTGAAGAAAAGAATTATCACAGCATTATCACACACAATTATCACAGTGTCAGATAGTCCTAAGGAGCTTCAAAATTTTGTTTTAATGGCACAGCCTTGCACCAATCTACAGATACTAATACTACCTATTTCTCAGCTATGTCTATCTTGGGTGTACACAAAACCAGGAAGTCAGAATGGTTCGGGAGGAGCAGTGTACTATGGTTTTCCATGTTTATGATAAACATTATACCTGTAAAACATGATACATTGTTGTCCATCTTGCTTATGTTCACCTGTTTGAAAACAGACTAGAATAACTACAACAAAGCCTTCTGCAACATAGTTGCCCACCAGAAACCGGACAAACATCAATTTACCTTAGAAATCACAAAAATCCCATGAGAAACTAGCTCTTACCATTAAGAAGCTAATTTGAAAACAAGCCAGTCAAAACAAGGAGAAAACCTTAGAACTCCACTGAGTTTTTCAAATTTATTTTTCTCTTGGTTTAAAAATCTCAATTTCTTTTTTACAATGAATTGACAAGGCGGCAGCAATACTCACACTCATGAAAGGGCCTAAACTGTTCTCTCAAATAAAAGATACTACATTAGTATCTCCAATTACCCAGAAGAAAATTCAGTTTCTTGCCAAGTGAAGATGTGCACACAGCAGTTCTTAAAATGTTTGTATTTTTTTTCATTCTGTTTCCTGCAAAGGTCTGTTACACTTAGGAAGGGTTTGATTTTGTATAAACATTTTTAAGTTGAGACGATTAACAGTAGCAGGACTGATTGATACCACCAGCCAAAGGAAGGGGGACACCGAGTGACAGTTGGATGTCAATTAACCAGGAAATCACAGCTGTGGTTCTTGGACACACAGTATGGTTTTGTTTAGATTAAAAGTTAAACACTTGTGAAACACTTATCTAGATACCTTGAACAGTTTCAAATCCTCTGTTACATCAGTTCAACAGGAATTCAGGCATATAAATTCTGTCCTTTCATGACAAACAGGTGTCATGCATTGCACCCAGACAACAGAAAAACCCCAACATGAACTGTTTCATGTAGAGACTGTACACCTTCCACCCTTCCCCTCTCCCACCACCCAGAGCAGAGACTCCGTCTGTCCTGATATGGAAGAGACAACCCCTTCGGTCAGGTCAGTTGGTCTCCCAGCGTTTGGGGAAAAAATGGCAATACCCTCTGAATGTTGTACTTAAATTACACTAAGTTGCAAGGCCTCTGTCGCAAACTGCTAAAGCACCCATCCAGTAGTTTTGCCTGAAGAAGCATTTGAAGACAGCCATAGACATATGTCTTCACATGCATGTCTCATATTAATGCTCATGTCTTCATATTAATTCTGTATTAACTACCAACTCCAGTAGACATATCTTGCTTGTTTTCACCACCTAAGAACGGTATAAGAGCACTTTACTAACGACTAAGCCAACTCTCTCACAAAGCACCGCACCTCTGTGGGGAACAGAGCAAAATTTGGTCAAAGCAGCAATGTGATTTTAGCTGATTTGAAAAACACTGACGCTTCCTTTAGCTGCGAAGTGGCCAAATATTCCCTTGACCAGAACATTCTTGATTTTTAATGACCCTCACCTTCCATAGGTTAGGCATCCTACTGCTTCCCTCTCTTCATTACAGTACTACCAGTTAAATACTTTCAGATGCTATAGAAGAAGAGGCAATATCTGCCGAAGCAGTATAAAAGCACAGTAAACACAAGCAGCTTATACTTAGTTTCTCACATCTGTGTCTCATGGAGTAATAAGGTTATAACCGTGATGTTCTAATGATGTTAAATGATGCAAAGTTATTGTTTTCCCCAAATGACATCAGCTGGTGTAAGAAAAAAGAAAACAGACGGGCTTCCGGGCATATATTCCAGGCTTCAATTATTAAGAAGTCCTTGCTGAATCATAATAAAATACAGTAACTACGCAAAATGAAAACAATTAATATGAGAATGAAAGCACTAACAATATTGAATAAACCATTATAACAACCCAGCTGACCAATCTCAGAGACGTAGAGTGGGACAATTTTAACTCTCAAGGTGGATGCAACAGTTCCCTGCATGCTACTTACTTGCATTCACATCAAAAGGCAGCCCTGGAGTATTCTGTCTGCATGAGCAGAAGCAGACATTACCTTAAGTTAAGCTTACTGCCAGCCTCAAGTCACATGGCAACACACTTGCAAACTGGAACTGCTGGTTTAACGAAAATCAGACTTCTCTCAAGACAATCCTGAAAAATCTCCATGACCAGCTCTGGCAACGACTCAACTACAGGAGCCCAGAGCTCAACTCCGCACAGTACTTTTAGTGAAATGTGTACCAATTTAAAAAAACAAAATACAGCACACAAGAAAAGCAATATGCATTTACCTTTAGTTTGGGGGCTATTGGAGTCTTCCATAGAAAGTTTCAGTTGCTGTATGAACTCACTGCCATACACACTCCTTTCTTGCCAGATGTTAAGCAATCGTTCCAAGGGCTTTTTGCAGCCCTCATCTGCTTCTCTGTTCAAAGATTAGAAAATAATTATAGTTCGGGTGGAAAATATTCCTTATGTTTTAAGAGAGCATCTTCCAAACTAGCAGCTGCATCCATTGCAATGTTTGCACGTTTGGAGAGAGTCTCTCTCATATTGTCTGAGACAAACTGTACAAAACACATTTGTGGCCAATTTTCCCCTTTTCCTGGAACCAAAGATTGCCTCAAAGTGCCCCATGTTCCCATGTTGTAAGGGCAGGAAAAGTTTTGGAGGAAGAAACTTGCTATCATTCAGTATTTGCAAGAAGAGTTACATAATACCCCCAAGTTGACATGTTTACAATTCAGAGTGTTAACTTTGAACAGTTGTTTCAGTCAGTAACATCCCAATTAAAAAGCAGGTTATTTGGATCATTACGCACTTAAATGTACTCATATAGTGCACTGAAAGTTAGACAGCCATCCAGAACAGCATACCACTAAACACACAGAACACTGAAGTTTAGTTGAGATAATAGAAATTATTATGCCATTTAGAGAAAATCTTAACTAAATCATAGTCCATTTTTGATAGGATGGTAGCTGCATCACTCTTTCCCTTTTATGTATAAAAT
Source organism: Haliaeetus leucocephalus (assembly GCF_000737465.1). NCBI lineage: Eukaryota > Metazoa > Chordata > Aves > Accipitriformes > Accipitridae > Haliaeetus > Haliaeetus leucocephalus. Next base: position 629,067 of record NW_010972709.1, on the reverse strand, counting down.
TCTCCCTTCCTCTATCAAGGAGACTAATGATCAGATAACCATTAAAACAAGCAATACAAGAAGAAACCATGCTCAAACCAGAAGACTGATGAGAATCCAGTGGCCAAAAATATCAGCTCTTTTAAAGTCTTCTGACAATGGGGAAGAGCCATTTATTATGTGGCTTTAATAAACACATGCAACTATTCAGTTTCACTGCCCACGAACAGATCTGCAAGATCTTTTAGTAACAATTAAAATAAAGTACGTAGAAGTTGCATGCCGAGAACAAATGTGTAAAGCTGTGAGGGGCTGATTCACATACAAAGAAGTTTGCCCAAAGGGAAATATTAACACTAAACAGTTCCTAGCCACGAAGCAGTCAGAATCCAATCTCTACTAGAGAGAGGGTACAAGCATCCCTGAGACTTAAAAAAAACAAACAAAAACAAAAAACCCCACAAAAACCAAACCAACCAAACAAAAAAAACCACAACAAAAAACAAACCCACAACAAACCAACAAAATCCAATTGAATTAAACTTTGTATAATAAGAATGCAAATCTATAGAGAGAAAAGTTGAAAAAATACGTAATACAGCAACATACCTGGCAACATGAGAAAAAGCATCCACCAGAACAGATTCAAACTCCCTAGTAAATTCAGGACCTTTCCTCTTACTGTTCTGGATGACATCGTTTGCTAAATATAGGAAAGTAAGTTTCCTACTTGATTTTGCTGGGAAAGGGGGAAAAAAAAAGAAAGAAGAAAAAAGAGAGAGAGAGAGAGTTTGTGTTTATTTCTCACTTTGTTCACTTGGAATCATTAACATGGTTTTCAAAGTTGCTTATAGCTTTTCAGTCTAAAAGCAAAGTGCAAAATATTTCCATGTTACCAAGGCAAATCAGAGGCCTTCAAGTCAAGTAGTTCTTGATCTCCTTACTTCTGCTTGGGTTTTTTTCCTAACTAATTTATGAGAGAAACATGAGCTTAATACTTTTTGTGGACAATGACACCTCACTTTTCAAGAAAGCTGCATAAGAAATAAACTTTAAATGCATGATTAAAATGAGCTTTTCTAACCTACCAGCAAATTAATATAACAATAGACTTATTTTTCATTAATTAACTTCAGGAAAAAAACTTAGTATAGAACCACTTAATTCAGAACAGAATGAAACTGTAGGAGAAAGCTATTGTGGAGACTCAAATATTTTCCAGACAATGCTGTGCCAAAGCAACATTAAATTTCTTCTGTATACCATAATTTTTCCCATCTTGACACCACCATTTTCTATTTTACTGCGGCCAGAATCGGTGGGAGATTCAGATCTCCAGACTGCACTGGCTGCAAATACGCACACACGAGGCAGAAAACAAAAGCGCTTATTTCCACAGCAGGCCAAACTCGGATCTTTCAAAAATTCATACTTAATACACTATAAATGGCAACTCCAGCGATCACATGAAAGATACTCCAGCTAGGACTTCATCAGCACCATCTGCTCCAAGGGGCTAACACTGCTGGCTACCCAGGATGAGAAAGGTGACACTGGCTGGTTTCACAGCTGCCCGTGGGGACAGGGCACCAACACTGACACTGGCAGTCTCCCTGACTTCATTATGAAGCAATTTGAGAAGTTACCAGAAGTTAACTTAAGTTAATCTGCAAGGAAAAAAAAAAAAAGGCACAAAATATTTCTGGATGATACTACCAAACCGTTTTTATAGATCTCTGCAACCACTTTTACTTTGCTTATCTCCTAATCCCTTAGCGCAATTCTGTAACGGATAGGTACTACGAATCCAAACCCGTAAAACGTAAAAGCAAAACCTACGGGCTGAACAGCCACCAACGCGCTTCACAGCCGGGGGAAAACGCTCAGTACGTCTTTGTTTTCCAACCCAGCTGCCTGGCCCGGCAGAGCATCCCCCCCCTCCCAGCTAACACCCCGCACCTCCAGCCGGCGCTTCCACCCTCTCCCCCCGAGAACTAACGACAGCAGCGGGAGAACGGCGGCCAGGCTCCCGCTGACCCCGAACGCCCGCCTCACGAACCTTTCGCCCTGCCGACCCCAAGAGCCCCGCGACCGCCGTGAGGAGGAGGAACCGGCCCCTCGACACCGTCTCCCTCACGGAGCGGCGGGCAGAGCCGGCGACCCCGCGTTCCGCCGGCATGCCGCC
>NW_010972709.1:626152-626866 GCF_000737465.1 Haliaeetus leucocephalus | reverse complement strand
AGGCGGCGGCCGACGGGCAAAGTCCGCCGGGCCCGCGTCCCGTCGCCGGGCGCCCCGCGTACCTTTGCGGAGCTCCCGGTGCCAGACGGAGACGATGGGCCCTGCGTGCTTGCGGTGGTGGATGAGCCACAGCGAGAGCGTCTGCACGCTCTGCTGGGAGTTGCTCAGCTCCGACAGCTTCTTCTCCAGCGCCGACTCCGAGAAGGAGGACATGGCGGCGGGCCGGCCCGCGCCGGGCCTGCTCCGCCCGCGGGGGAGGGCGCGACGCAGCCTCACCGACAACAAGCCGCCGCCGCCGCCACAAGATGGCCGCCCGACCTCTCACCCCGCCTTGGCGGGTCGAAGGGCAGCATCGTACGGATCGCCGGAGGGAGACGCGGCGAACCGCTACGCCCGGCACAGACCGCGCACGCCGGGCGGGGCGGGGGAGATGGAAGTACAGCGCATGCGCGGCCGCATCGCCGCGGGCCGCCGAGGCGCCACGGGAGGCGCACGCGCATCGCGAGCGCCTGGGACTTTTCTCACAGCTCTCCGCCCGCAGAGCGCCGGTGGGCGCTTTTTGTCGCGCTGCCGGGCCCGGCGTCCTGCACGTCACTTCCGGCACGCGGCCGCTCCGCTACGGGAGCAGGTAGGCGCGCCGGCCCTCAGGGGCCGCCCCGGGCCGCTGCCCTGACGGCCCCCGGCGGCCCCCCCCCCCCCCCCCCCCCCTCCCCC
>NW_010972709.1:605358-626142 GCF_000737465.1 Haliaeetus leucocephalus | reverse complement strand
CCCTGCGGCCCCCCGGCGGCCCCCCCCCCCCTCGCCTCCCCTCAGCTGCTGCTGCCGCCCTCCCGCCGGCGCCCCAGCATGGCCGTCTTCGACACCCCCCAGGAGGCCTTCGGGGCCCTGCGCCCCGCCTGCGTGCAGCTGACGAGGGCGCAGACCATGGAGAACGTGGCCCGCCTGCAGGCCCACCTGGCAGCCGTCAGCGCCTCGGCCCTGCAGGAGCTGCAGGAGTACGTCCTCTTCCCTCTGCGCTTCGCCCTGAAGGTGCCGGGGCCCAAGCAGGAGCGCCTGGTGCAGAGCGTGGTGCAGTGCATCTCCTCTGTGCTGGCGGCAACGTGTGTGAAGAAGCAGGATCTCCTGCAGGAGCTTTTTTCTGAGCTCTGTACCTGCCTCTCTCCCCCTTCTAGCTCAAGCAACCCAGTCCCGCTGTCAGAAGAGTTAAAGCTGGCTGTAATCCAGGCACTCCACACCCTGATGCACTCAGCTTATGGGGATGTTATCTGGTCTCTGTATCAACCTTCTGCCCTTCCTCTCTTAGGATTTGCTGTATCTTTGCTCCTGGGCCTAGCAGAGCAAGAAAAAGCAAAGCAAATTAAGATCTCTGCTTTGAAGTGCTTACAGGTCCTAGTTCTGCAGTGTGACTGCCAGGAGCATCGACACCTAGATGAAGATGAGGCACAGCAATGTGGGGATTTGTTTGCTTCTTTTCTGCCTGGGATTTCCATTACGCTGTCTCGGGTTATTACTGGAGACATCAAACAAGGTCACAAATCCACCGTTTCTGCCATCAGACTCTTTTATCTGATTGTTGGCTTGGTAATGGCTGATGCGCAGCTAGCCAGAATTGCAAAGAATAAAGAAAAGCTGCCAGTGGAAGAAAGCAGAATATCAGAATTAATGGTCCATAGAGGACCTGACTGGAGTAAAAGTACTGCTGAAAAACTCTCTCTCCTCCTGCGTAAAATGGTTGAATTTTCTTCAGTTCACCCCCACTGGAAAGTGAGACTGGAGCTCATGGAACTGGTCCACCACTTACTAAGGAACTGCAGTCAGTCGCTGGTGGACTCGTTCAGTCATCTTTTAAAGGCCTTGGTAGGGCTAGTGAATGATGAAAACAGCGAAGTCCAGAGCAGGTGTAAGGAGGTTCTGCAAGGCATTGCAGAGCAGAGGATAGTAGCACAGAACAGGGCTCTTGCTGATGTCCTCTCTGAGAACCTCCATTCCCTTGCCACAGCTCTTCCTCGCCTGATGAACTCTCTGGATGACACGGGCAAGGTTTCCACTTTGAGCTTGTTGCTCGGTTATCTGAAGCTGCTAGGCCCCAAGATTAACATTGTCCTCAACTCCATATCCCACCTCCACCGACTGTCCAAAGCGCTGATGCAGGTTCTGGAGCTGGACGTGACAGATGTGAAGATAGTGGAAGACAGACGCTGTGAGGGTGTGTGCGGACCTTCGGGCTCCTTGCAGCATGGTGCGCAGAAAGGCAGATGTCAGAAGAAATACTTCCGCTTCTTCACAGAGGAGAAAATTTTCCAGCTCCTTCAGCAAGTTTGTCGTGTTCTTGGCTACTACGGGAACCTCTATTTGCTTGTGGATCATTTCATGGGGCTCTACGGTGAATCTGGCATGTACCGAAAGCAGGCAGCGATGGTCCTCAATGAGCTGATTGCAGGAGCTGCTGGAGTGGGAGTGGATGTCCTTCAGGAGAGGGAAGTTTCACTGAATGTGGATGATCTCAAAGGGTCCATAATGTCCATTCTTGATGAGTACACAGACCAGGCAAACTGGTATTTGATCACTAGCATTGATACAGAAGAAATCAGCCATGAGCACTCTGTGCAACATTCAGGACTTACTGCCCGTCCAGGAGGTGCATGCAGCAGCGTTCTCCTTCCGTCCCCAGAGCCGCACATAACGACCCGCACCATGAACAGCAACATCTGGCAGATCTGCATCCAGCTGGAAGGCGTCGGCTGCTTCGCTGCTGTCCTTGGGAAGGAGTTCCGGTTGCTTCTGCTGTCAGCTCTCTACCCTGTGTTGGAAAAGGCTGGTGACAAGACTCTGCTCATCAGTGAGACGGCACTGGGGACACTGGTAGACATATGCAAGGCCTGCAGTTATGACTCCTTGCAGTGTTTGATTAATGAGAATTCTGACTATCTGGTGAATGGGATTTCCCTGAATTTGCGCCAGCTGGCACATCAGCCACATGCTTCCCAGGTCCTGGACACTATGCTGAGGCATTCAGATGCCAGCTTGCTGCCACTGGTAGAAGACGTTATCCAAGATGTCCTGTCTGCGCTAGATCAGTCTTACAATAACCAGGCTTCCACCTTCCTCAGGGTCCTCCACTCAGTAATGACAGCTTTAGGTATCTAAATGATGTTTACTTTGCATAATTCAGTCTTACTGTAACTAAGGGTAATTGTCTTTGATCTTTTGACTTGCCATGGGAGATTTCAAGTAGCTGAGGTACTGCAGCATGATGGCAACTTTACTTTGCTTGGTGGGCCAGCTCTCAAGCAAAGATCACCAATAGCTTCCCCTCTCCACAACCAGTTTCTGTTTGTGTGGCCTGGTGACTTGCAGGAACACAGCCTTTAGTGATTGAGAAAAGATGGATTTACTGCTCCCATAAATGTTTTGTAGAAGCACATGGAGTGTATTCCTTTTTCTATCGGGGTTTCAACATTCTCATACCATCAGGGAGGTCACGGTGGTGTGGCAGCAGGTGCCGGATTCCGTAGTTCAGTCCCATGAGACTTGAGAGTCACGTTCATCTCTCAAGGAATCCATGGTGCCTTGCTGACTTGCAGGAGAGGATCGTGATTGCGTAGTGATGTATCAGTTCTTCTTTTGCAGTACGGTGGTTTGAATCGTCCTGCGGTGAGGAACACCAACAAAGGCAGACTCCCGAGTGGTGGAGCGGGACTTTGTCCCAGGGGCAGCAGGTGGTGACAAGGCAAGAAGTGGAACAATTCTTCCTTGACTATGTCAGACAGAAGCAGATTGCAGAGGGCAATCTTCCTGACACAGGGGATGAGGAGGCAGGTCAGTACTGTGCGTGACTGGAGAAGAATATGTTCAACTTGGAGAAAGACAGTGACCTGTGATGTTTCCTTTTGTCAGATGGGGGACTTGGGACCAGACTGAAAGCCTAGCACGCTCCTGACAGTCTCAGGTCTGCTTTGAGCTGACCTTAGCTCATGTAAGGTGCTGCTGGGTGTTCTTGCTTTGTTCTGTGCAGGGTGGGGAGTGAAATGCTTGCAGATCAAGGCTTGTCTAGCTCTAAGACACAAGCACACTCTGTTTTTCCTTACCTCATAACAGGTCATTTGGGTTCAGGACCCAGTTTCCTCTTTCCAGGATCCTACACCATTTTCCTCACCCTCCCTTGGGAATCTCTACCATTTTCTCCCGGCTAATGATGCCACCACTCCCTTCTCACTTGGCCTTGGCAGGCCCTGCAGACATTCATACAGGGAGCTTTTTAGTCTTTACTGGGCTATGCTGCAATCCTGACCTTTAAATACTTCATCTTTAAATACCCAGGCTTTTCATTTTTAATAAAAATCAATGGGAAATAAGTCCATGGTGAAGGGAGACTGCAAATGTCAGACCAACTGCATTGTCCAGTAAAGAAAGCAAATCTTCCCTGTCCCACACTCTTAGCAGAACTCAAGCGTAGACTTCACTGTATCTAAATATGTTAAAAAATGCCCAAGGCCTCATTTGAGAATTTGCAGAGTAGTTGTGGGTGGGTATTGTGATCTCCCAGGACTTCCAAGTCATTTTCATGGCTTCAGTAATGGTTTTGTCTCCCAGATGAGGTTCTCCCCCTTGCTGAGCCGGAGCCAAACAACTCTGACACAGAAGGAGAAACACCACTGCCAAGCCATGCTCAACTGGCCAAAGATGTGATGGAGAGGTGCATCCACTTGCTGTCTGATGGGAACCTCCGAGTGCGGCTGAAGGTTAGTAAATGCCAGCTTTGAGGGGACAGGTGGTGCCCACGAAGGGGGCCGGTAGTTTGTCAACATGTGCACGATGCATGTTGGGCTTCCCACCATAACGAGGTTAGTGCTGCCATATGCTCATTCAGGACAGACCCTCCACGTCTAGCAAGAGAAAGTGAGACGGTTTTCTGGGAGTAGTCTGGTTTAGGAATGGCAGCCAGGCTGAACAGAACCTTAAGGGTGGCTTTGTATCAGGCACCTTCCCTTGATGCTTGTGATAGTCAAATCTTGTGCCTCAGCCTTTGGTGGAGGAAGCAGAAGCATCTTTCTCCCATCTAGGCCTCCCATCCCCCTTCCTCAGACTGTAGTGCACAGGCTGATGAACATTTTTGAAGTTCCTGGGGTGATGATAAGCAGGGCTAAAAGCCTGGGTTTTTTGTTGGTTTTTTTTTTTTAATTATGAAAATCCTTTGAAGGTGGCCTCCTTTTAAACTGCAAAGCGAGACAGAAAATGCAGCAATGAGGCATAACACAGATTCTTACCACAGAGGCCCCAGCCCTACCAGGTGATCCTGCTGCCATGCCACAGGAGCGGTAGGGTCCTAGTGCACACACAGCTCAGCCTGCAGGATCGGGCCAGGAATCATGCCCTGGTTCCAGCCCTGCTCTGTAGCCCAGCCAGCTATGTCACTGTGCAACTTGTCCCTTTCCAAATGGGCCTGTGCTCCGTGCACTGTTCAGTTATCCCAGTTCATGCCGAGCTAAAACCATACCCTTTTATATTAAAACCCTCCTTTCTCCTGGCTCCCCGGCGTGACACTGCGGATCCACCTGAATGCCTGGTGCTGCAGCGCTCTGAAAGTCTGTTACCTACCCCTCCTGCCCAGGTCCTGGATGTGCTAGAGCTCTGCGTAACTGCGCTGCATCCTCACGGAAACCATCTGCTTCCCATGGCTCATCGTGTCTGGCCAGCTCTCGTCACCCGGCTGATTAGTGATGACCCTCTGGCAGTGCTCAGAGCCTTCAAGGTACAGCAGCAAATCTCTGCCAACAGCCTTCAAGCTGGTGCTTAGAAGGCAAGTGGCTCAGGCATTGCTGTGGCTTGTGAGAGAAGCACTAAGCTTGTGGAGTGATTTTGAAACGTGGTTTGGAACACAGGGTCACCACCCTGCAGTGAGTAGGCTTGTACCACTCCCACTGCAGCTTGTCCGCAGATAAAACCTTGACACTGTTCCTGGGGGAAAGAGCAATTTAGTGATTATTGCAGGGAAGCAGAAAACAGTTCTTTTACAGTCTAAGCAGCTGTCAGAGGCACCATATAGTGCAACTTGCCCTTGCTGGAGCCACAGTCTCAGCACCCCCCTTTGTAAGTCTTAGACTGAAGCGAAGGAATTGTTTCATGATTGAGGCATTTGCAGGGGAGGGGAGAGGTTAAGCAAAGACTTAGCCTCATAATAACATTATTAAAGAGCTCCTGACCATGTCAGCTGACTGCATTCTCTTCCTGACTCACAAGTTAGACAATAAAGCATGTTTCCAGAGGTTGCCAGCCCCAGGGTTTCACAGGGCTTCCTCTGCTGTGCAGAATGAGATTCATTTTAGAATCCTTCAGTGTGAATAAAAGGAGAGTTTTGATTTGCCAAATTCAGGAAGCCATAGAATTTCAGAGTAGCAATACCTCACATGTGCCTGTCCTAAAAGAAGGGAGAGATCGCTACACAAAAAATAATTAGCTCTTGAAAAGTTCAAGGGACTGTTACAATTAGCACTGAGTTTTGGTTTTGTTATAAGAAATCCCCCAGGAGTGTCTTCCTTCCTAAATCTCAGGACAGGAAGCCTAGTGTCGGTGTAAGCCAAACACAACATAACCAGCATCTCAGTCCTGCACACTGAGACCACAAGCTTAGTGAAGTTCCAAGAGAGAACAGTGTTCTGGCCATGTGGGTTGGCCCCATGGATCTCCCCTTCATTTTTATATGCGTTTAAGGCCATTCTCTAAGCCACTTTGGTTTTTATCCTGGGCACACACCAGTAGTGCTGGGTGCCCTATGCTGTAGCCCGTTGGCCTTTCCGTTCACTGGCATGGTTGTAAAGATGGACTGTTTCCACCACAAAGGTGATTTGTATTTTAATGGCGTTTTCCATCAGAGACTCCTCTAGCAATTCTGAATAAGGCTTCACAAGCTACTCTTACCTTTACTGTGCTAATGAGAGAAGGGCAGTCCCAGAAGGTTAGCCATGTGAAACTGAAGAGCTGGGTGCAGGTCAGTCGGCCTGTCGATCGAGCATTCGCCTTCTGTTCATTATGGGAAACTGTAGCAGGTATGGTCATATTGCTCTCAGCTGCAAAAAAATTATCAAGGCAGAATGGATGCCTTATCCCCCAAGCTGGTGCAGATTGCTGAGCTCCTCCCAGACCTGTAAGTGCACTTAGCCTCCAGTAACTGACATTTCTTCATTAGGTGCTGTGTACCCTGGCTCAAAAGTGTGGGGACTTTCTGAGGCAGAGATTCTCCAAAGATGTCCTGCCTAAGCTGACCAGTTCCCTCCTCAGCCAAGCCCCAGCAAGTGCCAGAGCTGGGCCTGTGTACAACCACACGCTTGCCTTCAAGTTGCAGCTGGCTGTGTTGCAGGGACTGGGTTCTCTGTGCGAGAAGTTGGACATGGGTGAGTACCAGGGAAAGTATAGGTTGTACGAGATCTCTGCTGGACTTACCTCTTCTCTTTTCATCTCAACTGACCAGGCCTGCACTTGCTTCTTACCCTTCTGCTTTCCCATGGAATTGATTTCCTGATCTTCTCCAGCCTCATCCCATTCAGGTCTTGCTGGGCCTTAATCTGTCCTCTTTCAGAGCTCTGTAAAGAGGGGCTGGTTGCTCTTTACTCCCCAAGAGGCAAATGGGAGAGATTTCCAGCACCTTGCAGAATCTAACTGCTCATCTCACTTGTGCATGAGAAGTGTGTATGGAGTGGAGTGCCTGGGTTGCTGCAGCTAGGCCTGTTGGGCCATGCTTTGTTCTTAATTAACTGAAGAACTGGAGCCCAGATAAGACTTCTGGCTAACTTGCCTGGTTCCGTTTTGAGGCACCTCTCTGGGTGACCCTTTAAATGCAGCACAGCACATTCTTCTACTGAATGAAACTCTCTGAAATTCTCCTAGGTTAAATTTCTGGAGCTGACTTTGATGAGGGAGAAGGTTTGCTGGCTAGTTGCTCTTTTCCTCTCTCAATGCCCTTGATTGCTTTCCCACCTTTGCAGCAAGATGCTTAAGAGGTGAGGTCAGAAGAGTTCTGGGTCAGACAGTTCAAAGGCTCAGAAGCCTCTTGCTGCCAATTTAGAGCTGGTTCTGTTAAGCAGCAGCTGCGGAGTAGGTTACCTCCTACCCTTCTTTTCTGTTCCATTTCTGCAGGTGAGAGTGACCTGAATAAAGTGGCAGATGCCTGCCTGATTTACCTCAGTGCCAAGCAACCCATGAAATTGCAAGAAGCTGCCCAGAGGTAATGTCTCTTAAATGCAGGTGTATCAGGTGTACAAATAATGTGGGACAGAGGGAGCATGGTAACCCCTTTCCTCTTGCACCTTTCCAGTTCCTCCCTCTGGCAGGTTTGAGTCCTGTACAAAAAGGGTCTCTAATGGAAGTTAACTCCTTTCTCTGGTGAAGTATCATTTACTACCCAAAATTAGCTAGAGAGGTTAGCTTGCCCACAAGTTACAGTTGACTTTCAGATTTCCTTGCAGTGCATTTGGGGACAGAGGGGGAAGATGTGATACTTGCTTTTTTTCTAACTGTCTCCTATGCTAGAATACTTAGGGGTCTTGGCCCACTGGTGGCATAAAACTGCAGAGACAGCTATGCAAGAGGATGTGCCAGATATTCCTATATATTTTATCACTTAATACCTTCTGCACGCTGGGGGATTTACTTCTATTATCCTTCCATTTTCCCTGGGCCCCTGTGATCACGTCAACCCAGGCTCTGCTAGGTGGACCAGAGTTTGTCTGGGAAGCTGTCAGTCTTGGCACCAGTCTTGCTGCTCTGAGAAGGCTGGGAGACATTAAAAGAGCACAAACAGTTTAGGTGAACACACATCAGCTCTATGAAGTGTTGACAGACATACTTTGCTGCTTGGTGTACAAAATCCTGCTCAGCGCGTTCCTGCTGTCAGGATAAGAAATCACTATTGTCATATGTTGTCACCTGGAAACAAGGCCAGAGATTTCAGGAGACGAAACGAGTCCAGTTACAGAACATGGAAAGTGAATAAGAAAGCTGTGCACCTCTGTCTCTGCTGAAGGACAGGGGTAAAAGCCCCCCTCTTTCTGTAAGGCCAACCTTGCCCTCCCCTGAGGGGAGAGGAAGCCAGCGGTGAGCAGGTTCAGCAGGCACTGCGGATTTCAGAGGGCAGGCTGTTGAACAGGGAAGAGCTGCCTGTTCCCTTTCACCTGAGCGCAGGCCTCCCAGGGGGGTGCAGGGGGTGAAGGGCTTTTGTGTGGCTGGGCAGCAGTTTAGAGGGAGAATGCTCTCAGAAGCTGTAGCCGTACCTTTGTTTGGATTCCTGCACTGGTGAGAGTAGGTTTATTTTTACCTTAGTGGCTTTTATTGCATCGCAGCAGGCTTCAGCAGCATTTGTTCTGCAAAGGGGTTCTTCACTGTAGGCTTGCATACCTTAATACAATAAAGCGTTCATCTGTGTAAGCAATGCTGGAATGGAAAGCAGAACACCAGGGTTTATCTAGATATTTGGAATCTTAAGCTTTTAAATCATTAACAAAACAGTCTGAAAAGCTGTGCAATTTCCCCCCACAGCAGGGGTGGGGGGAAATACTGAATTAGCCCTATGATGTGATAGAAGCTATATTATGAAGCAACCTCACTGTTGTTGGAGGAAAAGGGCAGCAAAGTTCAGGGCAAGTAACATTTTTCTCCTGTATATTATTTTTATTCTATTTTAAGGGAGAAATACCACGTTACACCACTCCCCCCATGCCCTTGATGCACCATACATTACATATTTCACTGAACAAAGCAAGGTCTTCTGTGGACAGCTTTCTCATGTGTAGCTCTGTTGGCCAGACACATATATGCACTGAGGCATGCATCATGTCTGGCCTGATGTTAACTATCCATATGGCAGCACTTGTAGTTTTCCTTTTTTTCCTTTTGGTTTTTTTTTTTAGTTTAGTCCTGTCTGATCCCTGATCTTGGAGCCCAGATGGATCAGAGTTAAACATATATCAATCACTTTTAACTATAGTACACATGATAAGAGGTTTCAGCTTGGAAAAGTCAAAATTAGTTTGTACCATAACAATTGGCTCCAGCACCAGGATAAGAATCACTACTCTACCATGCTTCAGTTTCCTTTCTCCAGCTGCTTAACTACCAGAGTCCTGTAAGCTCCAGTCTTTTTCCTTGCTCTGCATGTGCCTGAAAGTAATCCTGCAAACTGACACAGGTTGTCACATGTAAGGCCCTTTCCATCTAGACAAGGGCAATGTTATCAGCCTGATACATGAAAAATTCTGCATTTTAAATGCTTCTAAAAACAGATAGACCAGAACTAATCTTAGCCACAGCCTGAGTGCCAACATACGTCACATAACTCAGCTTTATCACTGCAGAAATCATACAAGGTAAAAAGATGTTTGGAATCAGCTTGCCATGTTGATTTATACTAACTGGCCTTTGCTCAGCCTTTTGGATTCTTATTCAACTCATGAGTTGTGACCTGCCAAGAACAAGGTTAGGTCTTACAAAGTCAGCTGTAGCACCAGTAACTCCCTGCACTAAGTGAGGACTCTGTAGGTATGGGAAGGGCTAAGCAGGAATTTTTGGCTAAGGTGTGGACACATACACACAAAAAAAAAAAAGGGGGGGGGAGTTTTGGCTGTTGTCCAGGAATGTTACCATGCCCCAAGGAGGATGCTTAATCCCATTTATGGGATGCTGTAGTTTTATTAAACAAACCAGTGGGAGTAAGTGAATTTTGTAACTGCAGCTTCATGCAATACTCAACAGGCAAAAACAGATGCTGGGGAAAAAAAAAATCTGAGGAAGAGAAAATGGGACAATAGGCTTTATTATAAGATGACTGCTGGGAATATTCCAGGAGAAGACTATTATCCAAAGTTTAAAAAAAAAAAACAAAAGCAACAAAACAAAACCACCAACAAAAAAACCCCAAAACCTACTGAAGAAGAGTTTGGGAAAGCCAGGGAACACTAAATATGTCTTTGCTTTCATTGAAAATAAGGCAGTGCAACTGCAGGTAAAGTGACCAGAAACACTTGAACAGCTAAGGGGTGGTGGTGCGGGGCTCAAAGATTAGGAACAAGGTGGGGGGAAGATGGTGTAAACTGAAAGTCATAATATGTAAATCTGAGCTTCTCATCAGTTTATTAAGTTGCATCATCCCTGACAAGCTTTTCACTCCAGGGAAAAAAAACTCTGAAGGAAAAGAAATTAAGAAATTGTCATTGGCCTGTGTCAACACTTCACAAGTAGTTCTGCATTTTTTCATTTGAAGTGACTGTTTTGAAATTTATACTTAATTCCTAATAAATGTTTATAGCCTGTGAAGTTTACCATTTGACCTTTCAGTCAGCAGTCTGGATAGGAATGGAGTTTTTTCCAGGATGCAGAAATAATTTCCCCAGTTCTTACTGAAGTCTGTGGTGAACTGTATCAGTTAAACAGTCAGCAGAGATACAAAAGCCAGAAAGACTTGTCCTTTTGCCAGCCTGTTCACTGTGCCATGGCTTTGCTTAGAGCTTGGGAAAAGACAAGGCAACAGAATAGCCAAATTCTGCTCTTTGCTAGTAGAATAAGTTGTTTAGCATAACTGGAACAAATATGAGCTATTTTTGGACCTTTTTAGATACCAAAGTTGATTATGGAGCATACCTCTTTTGGTTTGATTGTGTAGTTTATTGGATACTTAGTGACAGCTGTCATTCACAAGCTGGGCTGAAGTACACTAAAACAGCCACCTGCACAAGGCAAAATTCAATAAAATGATATTTAAGTTAAAAAAAAAGCAACAACAGAAAACAAACCTGGATTAACCCCAGGATTCTTTGCCATGGAAACAGGTTGCTTAGAAACTACCCCAGAGTTAGTTTGAAAATGTAAAAGTCAAGTTGTTCTTTAAGCCGCACAGCACTCCAGGTTATCAGGAGATAATCACACCCCCAGGCCATTACGGGCACAAGAGGCAGTGGAGTTCTCCAGGGACCAGCTAATCTCTTGAGGGTTGCTCTCACCAGAGCAGCTGATTGGGAAGAGGTTGGAGAGCAGAGTATCTTTGCTGTGAATATAAGAGGTAAAGTAGTGCATGTGCTGAAGAAGCAGAAGTCAGCTGAATAGTATTGCCTGTTCCCATGTTTACCTCACAGTGATTCATCTTTCTCACCCCATCCTATCTACCCCAGCCATAAGGAGCGAGGATTATTTCTGTGCAGCTGCCCACCAGCATCAGCCCATCATAAGCTAGGGGAAACCACTGGGACCTGCTGTTTGCTGGCAGGCAGACAGCTGCACGCTCACGCTGTCATGGCCAAGCGAGCACCAGGACAGCACTGGCAGCCGGCAGGGCTGGGAGAACTGGTGCAGGGATGTCAGCCGGTGCAAGCTCTAGACCCTGCCCCAGCGAGCCTGCCTGCACTTTACTCAGTCTGGCACCCAGAAGGCTGGCGCTCGGGTCCAGCCAGTCCTCCCTTTTCCAGTCAGCAGAGTAGCAGTAACAAAGCCAGGGGAGCGGAGAGCCCCATGAGCTCACCTGCCTCTGGCCATCCCCCAGAAAGAAGGCACATTGCTGATGCAGTTGTTGCCAAGCACGGCTATCGCTTTGGAGCACGTTCACACAGGGTTCCTCTGGAGCAGACAGATAGGCACTGCAAGCAATTTCAGGAGGGGACACTGCCAACAGCTTGCACTGACAACGTCTTCCCTAATGGCTGTTCAGAGACCTGCACTGAGAGAGACAGGCAAATGGCTAATGGCAGGCAGGCAAAAGCAACAACTTTGGCTACTCATGGAGTAGCAAGTAATACAGTCACAAGATCGTTGTGAAGAGGTGAGAGCGCTTTCTAGTGCCTCCATCTCATTTCTGTGCTTTTTCAGGTTACCCATGGCACTGCACTTGCTTTCAGAGTAGAGCTTCTAAAAGGGATTTCTGCCTGCAGAGGAAGCAAGCTCACTTTAGGGATCAAAGTTCTTCAGGGAAAAGTTTTGACAGCATCAAGTCTGGATTTTCTGTGGCTTTTGTAGCAGGTGATCTTTGATTTTAGAGAGGGGAGTTCTGTCCTGTGCTTCTTGGGGGAACAGACAGACCTACCATGACTTCCCATTACCTTGCCCAGCTGTTGTTCTCCTCATGGCCCCATGATTTCAGTGGAAACTAGAGACCTGAAGATGGTGGCTAGGCATTTACTGAGGTCTGGGAAAGCTGACCCATAAGTTTGGCAAGTGCTGAGTACCCTTCACGCTCATAATCTCTGTGGGAGCACAGAGTACTCAGCACCATGCAGGAGGAGGCCTTGCAGTGCTGTTAGGGCAGCCTGCAAATTCTAGTTTTATTTTGTACATGGCACAGCCAGAGAACTTAATATCGGTTAAGCCTAATACACCTTCTGTGCATTAAACCCTGACACAGACCTAGCTAAGCCCAAAGGTTACAGACAATGAGAACTGGCAGGAAGAAATGAGTAAGTGTAGGTCATGCAAATCAGCCATTTGCTCTTTTGCTCCTAGGAGCCTCCTGCTCTCCAGCAGGATTCTCCACAGCATCTTTGTTACAGCAACTCACAGCTGGAGTCAAAAGTGTGAAGTGCATTCTCAAAAGTCAAATCCCCCATCTTAGGTGAGGTGTTGAAATTCAAAGTGAAAACCATCAACACAGCAGTAAAGCATTTGAGGAAGTTGTCATTCCTCTCTTCCTCCATTCTATTGTTAATGAAGGTGGGGTTTTGTTTTTTTAAGAAAATAAAATCCTGCTTTGTGAAAGGTGCTGTGCAGAAGGAAGAAATTTGGAGGCAGCTAATAAGGATTAGGGATGAGGGGAGACCTCACATAAGCAAAAAGCCCTCAATACAGCATTCAACTTTACTCATGGCCCAGCCTGGACAGCTGTCCAGAAGTACCCTTATTTTTACCAGCTCCGAAAAGGGAGACAAGTCCAGATGGGTTGACCCTCTCACTCCCCAAAAAAAAGAGAGGGTGGTGAACAACATATACAACTTCTTTTAAGAGCTCTGCAGGAGTGATTGTCCAAAACATACCAGATATAAGTAGCACGTGCAATACTCTGCAGTCACCTTTGCAGCACTTGGGACAGGCTGATTTAGAAAGGCTTTTGCCAGCATCAGCCCATGATGCTGAGACCAAAGCCTGGGTCAGTTTTTCACCAGCTGCTTGTTTGATGTCGATAACTTTCTGTGTAGCATAATAACTATTTTTCTCCCACTTGCCAGTAGATGTGAAACCACTGAACTGTCTTCTTTTGGGCACAGGAGCCATTTTAATGGCTCTCTCTAATGAGCCTCCAAGTCTGTTCAGCTGTCAGGGGTTGCAGACAACATCAGAGCTTTCCATAGCTCTCTGTTAATGACCCAGTTGGGTGCCAATCAAAAGGCCTTCTCCTTACTCTTCTTTCCTTTCTTCCCATTGTTTTCCAAAGTGTTTTCCTCCACTTAATGCATGTGGACCCTGACAGCACCTGGCTCCTCCTGAACGAGGTCTGCTGCCCTCACCAGTATGAACCCCCTCACATCAGCCTGCGGCCTGTGAAGCTAAGTGGGATGGGGAGGCAGCGGAATGAGTTCACCGACAACGTGCTGCTCCTGCTGGAGAAGCTGCAGCAGCAGGAGAGTGTGATGCCGCAGGCTGGCACACAGGAGGCATCTCCTCCTTGACAGACCTACACAGCAGCTGGGAGGGGAAGAAGGAACTGCTGGGATAGAACTCACCTGGAAAAATCCCATCATTCAGGCCCTGGGGGCAAAGGAAGGATTGCCCAGTCTGGGGCACTGGCTGAGATGTCCTCCCCATGGGCAGAAGTTTTATTTTTTTTAAACAGTGTTTGAGGATGAGGTGGGTACATTGCCCTGATTCCTCCAGACTTGTACTTCTCTGCACATGGTGCTGGAGCTAAGTCCAAGGGTCATAACACATCTATTTCAAGTTCTTCAGTACAAAGAGTCATTTTCCAGAAATGACTTCCCAACACTCAATCCTTGGGTGGTGCCCCTTCAGCACCCCCTCCACACCCCTCTGACCTCCTCACAACTGTGATACTCCCTCCTGTTCTCAGCTGGACAATGATTGCCAACTCAAAACAAAAGCTTTTTCTGGCCTTAACCCTTCCCAGGGAGAGAATCCAGTTTGGGGTGCGTTAAAAATATTTTCTTTTTAAAACCAGTTAATACCAGAAAAAGTTAAAATGCATTTTCAATAAATTCCTCATCAGTATTACTGGCAAGAACACCACGTCCTCTTAGAAACATCAAGGCCATTCCTTGTAGCTGCATTTTGCTAAGACTGGCTGCTGAGACTGGCCAAATGCATTGTGCTCCCTGATTCCCACCACTGAGAGAGAGGTTCTTTAGAAAAATGGCCAGCCCTGATTTACAACTTGCAAGTGATTTAAGACTCCTCCTTGTTCCCAGATTGCCTGCTATTCTCACAGGCCATTTCTTAGACCTCTCAGATTTTTAACACCCACCCCAAGGAGAACTAGATGAAATATCTACCTGTGCCCCAGTACTGCCTCCCAGGTGGGTACGTACGTGGTCAGACAATGCAGGTGGTGACATTAGGTGTGAGCACAGTGGTGCCACAGTTTGCTTGAGCAGGTATAGCACAATGCAGCGAGCGGAGAGGATGACTAGTCTTTGGGGTCTCCTTGCTGCCCCTGCCACAGAGCCTCCCCTCCAGAACACAGCACAGGCTCACCACTTGCCTGGAAGCTGCTGTACCATACTCCAGCTCCCGAGTCCTCCAGGCTCCGTCCCCAGAGATGGTCTGCAGGTGCTGTTTTACCTGGCTGCTCCCAGACCACGCCATCTCCCGGATTCGTCAGCTTCACCCAGAGTGACTTCTGGCAGCAGGCTGCTTCCTGGCACTTGTGAAAGCTTTATGCTAGTAAAGCAAAAGGACAGATTTTGACTGTAGATTTGTAAGAAAGCTCAGAAATGCAAAAACCAAAGCAATAAACTGATTGTTACATGGAACAGGCTTTGTGCATCACTGTTGGGGATCCTGGGTGAGCATCCAAACACCATCTCAACTGTTGGAAGCAAGGGCACTGCTACCCATGCCCACACCCCCCTCAGCTGAGGCTATCTCCTCTTGTCTCCCTGGTTTTGTTCAGGCTTTCCTCCTGGTTGCTTCCCCAGGAAAGACACAAGTCAGTGGCTTTTTTACCAGGTAGGACAGGACTGCAGTTCAGCTTTTACCCTTTTATGCTTTTTTTTTTCCATATATTCAGTGCTTAACATTGGGTTGGATTTTGTACAAAGGAACCCTTCAGAGTTGATCTGACAGGGGAAGACAGGAGAGGCAGAAAGGTGAAATATTACCTTTGGTCTCCAAAGCACCCCCATGGTTGGTGCAGAATTTTCTGGATTGTTGTAGCACTTGATAAAACTCATCTATCAGGTGCACATGCTGCATCCAACCCGTCTCTGCCTTGCCTTCAGCGCTGGCTGGAGCTCACACGTGACAAATCAGCAGCACCGCGATGGCACTCAGTGCTCCTGCCCAAACCATCTGTTCTGGTCTTTCCACCCACTGCCTCTCCCTGTCCTCTCTGCAGCCAGCAGTACCGGGCTGTCACGGGCTCGTCATGGGCTGCGCCTCTTGCCAGGGAGGTACAAGTGAAACCTTGTTATGGGGAGCCTGTGCCATCTTCCTGCAGCTCGGTATCAGCCCTCGAACCAGCCTGGCGAGAAGCACCCCTGCTATTGTCGGGCTTCAGCAGCTGGTCATGGGCTGCAGATGGACAAGTGATTTATCTGCACGTGCTCTGTGCTGCTTTGAATTGGTCATCTCTGGGAAGCAGAAGTAACCCAGCCTTGCTGGGTTCACCTCTGCCAAGACAAGGCAAGCTTAGAAGAAGAATAGTTATACATGTTTCTGAAAGAAGCAGCATAAAACCAAACGGCATCTGCAGTATCTACCACAGCAAAATACCTCCCCAGCACCAGCCCTGCAAACCTGCCTGGGTTTCAGCAGCCAGCCCATCCTGCCCAGCCGCAGGGACCCTGCGGAACACAGCGGTGGGCTCCAAGGACACCAGCCTGCCTACACCCATGTCAAGGCACACCACCATGCAGGAGGACAGGCATGAGGCTCAAGGGCAGCACTGTCACCCCAGAGTCCTTGCTCCCACGCCTGCCGATGCACACATATCCCCCTCAGGTCACATCCACCCGAGGTCCCGCTCCCAGGCTCTTAACAGCCCCGGTAGGGAATGTGCAGCCGTGGGTCCCGCGGGCAGGCCTGGAAGCGAAGCTGTCTCCAGCAGGTACGGATGGCATCTTGGGGCTGCAGACCCCCAGTGTTGGGGGATGTGCCCCATGGTCAGAGGTCTCACGGCACCACACCGGAGCCCAGAGCAGCCACCTCTGTCCCGACTGTGGGCCAGGCAAGGGAGGTGGCTGCTGTTTCTGAGCAGGACGATACAGACGGCAGGAGGGCTGTGACAACAGGAGAGGAATTAGAAGAGTTCTCTTAATTACCATCTTTCCCATCTAATAGAGCAGGTGGGAGAGCAGCAACTGGAATCAGCTCCATCCATCAGGAAGGGGGCCTTGGGCTGCTGCTCCAGCATGGGCTTCCTGGTGACCCCATAACGCAGCCGTCTGGTTTCAGGGCTGATGGAGCCCTTGCAGCTGTGTGCGAAGCCGGGCTCCCGGAGAGATGCTGATGGGGCTCAGGGGCTGCAGCCACACTTCACCCTGCGGCTGACAGGACACATTGCATGGAGGCAGTGGGTCACTGCCCCGGCACAGCAGGGACCAGGGTGCTCAGGTCCTTCGACAGCGAGGGCACAGTGCTGCCATGCCCCTCGGGGACAGGGCAGGACCCACCACTCTGTCCCTCCTGTGACACCCCTTCCCAGAGGAGGGCTGATGCCCGCTCCCCCAGGCCACCCTCCTGCCTTGCCTGATGAGCAGGTTGGTGCATTGGTCACTGCACCGGTCCATGCCCCGGTGCCCAGGAACCGGTTGCAAACACCCAGCTGGGCCTCTGGCACAACCGACTGCACCGAGACACCCGCAGAGTCCCAGCGCCAGTTTCTCCTGGTGCTCTCTCCAGGGTTCATGGCTCTTCCAGAGATTTTTCCCCATGGCCACAGTCTCCAGCCAGTGGTTCAGCACAGGCAGCGAGGAGAAGCTGGCCTGTCTCAGTCACAGGGCCGCCTGTCACGGCTCTTCTCAGCTTCGTTATCACCCCTGCTTTATTACAGGCAGAGTAAATTGCTTTTGTCTGAAGCAGGATAATGGCCAGAAGAGTGACTGCGTGGAAATGGCATTTTCATGAGGCTGGTTCCTCCCCAGCAGTGACTTGCATATTAAGCTCAGCCTGTTTGCAAGCGAGCCCAGGGGCTTCTCCGCTGTCCTGCCCGCACCCTCCTCCCCAGAGAAGGCGCCCGAGCAGCCCCCCATCCCACCGGGGTCCGGGACTGCACCAGGGACAGCACCCTGGCGTGCGGGAGGGGTGCCCAGCTCCAGCCCGCTGAGCACCCTCGCCGCCCCAGAGGAGACCTGGCTGCAGCAGGCAGCTTCCCCCCTGCTCCGCAGAGCCGGAGGGGCTGAGCGGGGGGCACGGCCCTTGCCAGGCACGGCAAGCGGAGCTGCCAGCCAGCTCACCCTGCTCCAACTACCCTCCCCAGGGATGGGAAGCGAAGAAACCCGTGTCCAGCTGCTTCCTCCATGCACAAACCCAGCCGGGAACTTGGGGAGACCCTCACACCCGGGGCTGGGGGCATGGCCCCACACGCAGCCCCTGGGGTCGGCACTACCACAGGGCTGCTGGGTCCTGCACACGGATCTGCCGGGGTCCTGTCCTCTGACTCTGGCTCACAAGATTTCATATAAACTCAGCAAAATTAATCTCTTCTAATAAAACCTGTTATTTTTAAAGCTCGCCTCTAGGTTTTGCAAATTACTATACCACACAGCAATTTGTTTACTCTCCATTTGAGGTGATTTGCAGCCTTTTACCCTCCCGAAAGCAGCTCTGGCTCTTCCTCCTCTGTAGACTGTTTTTTACTGTGCTGGTGGCCGATGCCTCCTGCTCCCTCTCTTCCCCCCCTCCAGTGATACGGTTCCCTGACGAGGAGTGTCCAAGTGCAGCACAAACCCCCGCGGCTCTGCTGGGGAGAACTACAGCGCAGAGGCTGTTATTGCTTGTGGCAAAGCAGAAACTCCAACAACAGCTCCCTTGCCCTGCCACTGCTTAGTATTTTCTCCTGACAAAGTACCCTGCATGTTTACAGGCTCCTGTGCCATTTGCTCCCCTGAGACCATGGCTCTGCACGTGAAACCCTCAGCCAGCAGCGAAGGAGAGCGTGGCTCTTGCCACATCCCACAATCACCAGCCACACCGTGCCCTTCCTCTGCCGCCAGCACTGGCTGACACCAGGCCAGCAGCTTTTGCTTTTGTTGCTCTAACACATGACAAATTGCTCCATATCAGCAAAGCGAGAGGTGAGCGCTCCGGGGATTAATAAACTGCAAAGCAGCTGGGGGACTCCTGGCAGCTGGGGCCAAGCTGGGAGCTCCTCTCCCACAGATGGGGCAGAGCCAGCCCCGGGGGGCAGCCAGCACCCCCATTTCAGGGACCCCAACCTCCCACCTGGCTGGAGACAAAGCCTTTGCTCCGGGTGCCCAAGCAGGGGTTGAGGCTGGCACCCGGCAGCACCGAGAGGGGCCAGACCCCAGCAGCCCACCCAGCCTCCCCACTGCACCCAGCAGCCACGGTGTGGAGCAGCCCCTGCTCACCTGGGACCCGGCCGTATCCTGCATCCATGGGAAAGCATCTCCCCGCTTCCAGACAGGGCAGGGGAAAGAGCTCCCCAGCTGCAGCTTTTAAATGCTCTGAGCCCTCAGCTGCTGGTGATGATGCCCATCCCCATCCTCATTCTCATCCCCATCCCCGCTGGCCCCAGCCCAGCGCCCAGCAGCAGCCCCAGCTGTGCCCCTTTTTCACCAAGACAGTGCCAAAGCCACGTCCCCTCGCTGTGCCAGGGACAGAGACCACAGACCCGCAGTGGCTTCGTTTAAAGAGCTTTATTAGCTGCAGCAGGTCTGGTGGCGGCAGGCTGGGCGGCGCGGGTGACTGGCGGTGGGGGAGCAGCGCCCGGCACCCGGATGGGGAGACTCGGGACCCCCTCTCCCTCCCCACGGCCCCATCCCCACTGGTGGTTTTACCCATGGGGGCACCGGGGACGGGCTCTGCCATTTGCACTGTGACACAGGAGCCCGTGAGCCGGACCCTGGCCGGGATGCCACGGTGCCACGGCACAGGAGGAAGGGGAGCTCGGCCAAGAGCCACGCCGGCACGGGCAGCGGGGACGGAGCGAGGGCGGATGGGGCTGATGGCCGAGCCCCCCTTCCTCCGTGAAATGCAAAGGGCCAGGAGGAGTGATGGGTGAAAGTGGGCCAGCTCCGACGGCACGGCTCCCTGGGCACACGCAGACCGCGGGCAACTGCCTGGCTGGGCGATGCCGCGGCACAGCCCGCAGCGCCATGGCTGTGCTGGGGAGCGTGCCGGGAGCGTGCCGGGAGCGTGCCGCGCTGTCCTTCCTCTGCTGAGCTCGGGCCTTGACGTGCTGGGGTGGCTTTGGGGCAGGCAGGGGCAGGGAGAGGCGATATACACGGTCTGTAAGATGGATGCTGGAACTTATATACGCGCTGCGGGGCTGGAACAGAGCAACTAAACTGGGCCTCCTACGGGAACAGACAGTTCTGCAAAGCATGAGGGAGGGCAGGGAGGGTCCCGCGGGCAGGGGGGGCCTCCACCGGGCACGCAAAGCTGGGGCGCATGGCGGCCCGCGGCACCGCGGGTGGCAGCAAGCAGCAGGGCGCCCGCCCGCCCGGGGCCGGTGAGGACGGGGACCACCGTGTGTGGGCGCACGCCCCGGCCCCAGGCACGGTCCCAGCAATGCCCCCCTGGCGCGGACGCGGTCCTGCTCCCACACCGAGCCCCGGCACCGCTGCACCACGTGGCCGGGGAAGAAACCGAGGCGGCAGCGGCCGGCGGGAGGAGGAGGAGGTGGTGGGGATCGGTGGGCGAGACGGGGTGGCGGGGCCAGTCTCTGGCAGGGGGCGCGGGACCCTCGACGGCTCCGCTGAGTCCGGGGCGGCGGGGGGCTCCGGCGTGTCCCCCCCGGCACTGCCCGCCTACAGCACACAGGAGGCGTCTGCCGAGCGCTTCTTCAGCTCCTTCCCGGCTTTGTGGTGGTGGTGGTGGTGGTGCGCGTGGGCTGAGCCCGGCGCGGCGGGGTCCGGCAGCGGGGCGCCCCGCAGCTGGGTGTCCTGGGGGTGCCCCACGTCCCCCGCCGCCTCCACCCGCAGGTACGCCTTCACCTTGTGGTGCCGTGCCTTGCCGTCGCTGGAGTCGATCACCCGGCACTCGTAGGTCCCCTCGTCCTCCGGCTTCACCCGCGACAGCCGCAGCTTGTGGGAGATGTTGCTGCCGACCACCTTCACCACCTGCGGCGGGGCAGACGGGGGGTCAGGAGGCCCCCCGGGACCCCCTCCGCGGCCCCCAGACGCCAGGGTCAGTGCCCCCCCCGCCGGCGTGCCGCCACGCCGCGCCCCG
>NW_010972709.1:590545-605327 GCF_000737465.1 Haliaeetus leucocephalus | reverse complement strand
GGCGGTCGGCACGGGGGGACCCCGGCCCCGGCCCCGGCCCGCGGGACGACGGAGTCCCTGGCGTGCGCCCGGCCGCGCGGGGCTCGGAGATCGATGCGGAACCATGCCGGCTAATTAGCTTTTCTACCAAATTGATTCGCTCTCAGTATTTATCACCCAATGAAATTTAAGACTTATTCACTAGCCAGAGCTGCGGCTGCTGTTGGGCTGGGTCAATAAATCAGATTTATAACCCGCCCCGAGGCCCCTGGCTCTGTTCCCTATAATCACACTGGATGGCAAAGGCCATTTTTCTACTTGCCGCTGCATTTGTTAGCTGAAGATTTTATGGTGTTTAGAAATGGGGCTGGGAGCCGCGACTAAAGAGATACAAACTCCCGGCCCAAAAGGCAAAGGAGGCAGCACCGAAACGTGGGCGGCAGCGTGGGGACCGGGGCCCCTCACCGGCCCCTCCGACGGGCTGAGCTGCTGCAGCCGTGAGGGCAGCCAGCGCCAGCACACGCATGCACACGCACACGCATGCACATACCAGCACGCGCGAGCACACGCGAGCAGCTGCCCCGCGCCCCGTGGGCTGCTGAGAGGCGGCCAGTGCCGCACGTCAGGGCTGGGGCTGGGGCTGCTCAGAGCCCACCTGCAGCCGTGAGCACCCATCCTGCAGCGCTGGGGATGGGGGGCCGGGGGGGCCGATCCCACCGCAGGGCCGTTTCTCCAAGGCAGGCTCCGAGCTGCTCCCGAAACAGGGCAGGGGGTGGCGGGGGCTGCGGGGCGGGAGGGAGGCGAGCTGCCGGCCCCGGTGTGAGCGTGCCAGGGCGCCGAGGCCGTCACGGGAAAGGAGCTTCAAAAAACCCCCTTTGTGTCAGAAGAGCAAGGAATCACTTACCGAAATTAATGGCTGGGAAATTTAGAGCTAATAAAAGAAAACCCCGGGTTGCTGGTGCCGCTGGTGGCCGTGGAGCCGCTGCCCAGCAGGTCACCGAGCCTCAACCCACAGCTCGGTTATGAGTGGGAGGGATAATTTTATGACCGGTCGTAACGCTCACGGCTTTGCAGGCTCGGGCAGGGCAGTGACGGCCCGTGCTGCCCCGCGGGAACAGGGGGAGAGACCCCCGCACGGGCCGGGCCGGGCCGGACAGACCCCCGCAGGTTGCCCAGCCCCAGCTCAGCCCTGCAACGCGCTGCTGCTCAACAGCCAAACAGCGAGTTTAAAGAATTGAAGGGGGGAAAAAATAAATCCAGACCCATTGTGTTTGCTACCACATGGCAAAGGGAGGCGGCAATTTTCCTCTCCGCAGCCCCGCAAAGCACGGTGGCTCCAGGCAGAGCCGGTACCGGCGCCTCCAGCACCAAGTGTGTTTTGGCGGATAAAAAATGGCCAAGGGGGTGCCTGACGCGGTGGTTTCTGCATATGATTTACATCGTCTCGCATTGTTTGACGCTGCCGTTTGTTCTCAGTCAATTGCCTCTGTGGCTGTAACATACATTTTATCACAACCGCTCGTGGTGGTGTCTTGCCCGTGTTCATTTATCTCCTCCATTCTGTAAACACTTAATAATCAAGGACATTTAAAATAACAAAAAACAAGGTTTAAAACTCAAGCCTCTCCCTGCTGGCTTGATCTGGAGGAAACGGCAGAAGCATCGCACCGCGAGCGCTTCAAAATAAATCCTGGTTACACATGCACATGCATCGATTACATTCCGGCGTGCAATTAACTGCCTAATTATGCTGAAAAATGCAACGGCCGAGCTGAGGGGGAGCACTGGCCCCGGGATGGCTCCGCAGCTCAGGCCCCCGCCTCGGCCTCTCCTGCCACCCCGGCTGGGCTCCGTGTGGCTGCACTGGCTGTGCCGCAGGACCTGCCTTCCCTTGGCTCTAACATGGCACCAGCTCCCAACCACATGTCCCTGCCCGGCACAGGATTTGGCCCCCAGTCGTCATCAGGCACTGGGACCCCGACATCCTCACCGGGGGGAGCAAAGCGCTGCGCCCTAGGAGCAGGGATGGGGGGGATGGAGGGGACCAGCAGCCCTCCCGAGCCGTGCAAGTGATGTTTTGCAAAGTTTCCTGCCGGGTCCTGCCGCCCGCGGTGGGCAGCATCGTCCCCAGGGGCTGGCAGCGCCCGGGCTCTGGCCGCTCTGACTGCAGCCCCAGCGCTTTGCTGGTCGTGGGGTGGCGAGCCGTGGCACCCCGGCAAGGGACAGATCCTGGAGGCACCCGCTGGGGTTTGGATGTAGATTGTGGGCGCATCGCGGTGCCCATTGTGGGAATGGTGGCCAAAGGGGCTGAAACCTCGGGGACCCACGGCATGAATAGATTAAAGGGGATATGGTCCCCGTGGGGGATTCGTTACCGGCAAGAGAATCTACAGGCGCTGCTCCCCACAGATGGGAGATGAGAGGCGATGCCCTCCGTTGTGAAGTTTTCTGGCATTTTACCCCTTGTAAATGACTCTTTGTCATTTCCTGGGGCTGAGAGCTGGGCAGAGGGACTGATCCACCCGGCCCTGAGGAGCCGTGGGCGCATGGCGAGCCCCGTCCCCCCTTGCTCACTCAGCGAGGGAAAAATGGAAGAGCCAGAAGAGGCTGCCAGGGCAGGGGTGATGGTGGGAAGCGCTTTCCGATAGTGCTCTGTTTCTGTGGCACCCCCAAACACGGAGTCCCCTGAGGCAGGGAGAGACAGCGGCGAGGGGGGACACGTGCCTGACAGTGGGAGGCCAAGAGCGTTTATTTTGTTTAATTGATTAGTGTCTCCTCATTCTGTTCACGTGAGCCTAAATGGCTTTGGGATGCTAATCCGGTGAGTAAATTAGATTATTTTCTCCTTAGCGTAAACGTGTCCCTCAGATGCCGACAGGAGCCGACGGGGCTCACAGTCCAGGCTGCTCCCAGCGTGGAACTGGGGCAGATCCAGCCCACCCTGCGGCACGGCAGCACCAGTGGGACCAGCGCACCCCCCTGCCTCCCAGGACACCTCGTCCGGGGCGCCTGGCCTTGGACAGAGACACAAACCCCAGGAGACCTCCCACCCTCCCCAGCTCCATGCAACACTGAGCACCGGCATCGCAGGGAAATGTTCCAGCCGAGCCCTCGACCGGAGCCCCTGCAAGAACCATTATCCAAACTCACGCTTATTTTTGTCGCGTCCTTCCCAGGCTCCTCCTGCAGTGATGCTTTCAGCTGCTGGGAAGAGCAGGGTGGGGAGGGAGACCAGAGAGGGAAGAGAAATTGTCAGCTCGGCTGGGAGGAGGCAGGAGCCCACCAGACCCCTGCTCACCCCCAGGATGGCTGCCCCGAGCGAGGAGGAAGAGGAGGGAGAAGGGAGAAGGGGGCTGCTCAGCCCCAGCAAACCCGGGGAACCCAGGGCAGATGGGAGCCACACGGGGCAGCCGGGAAGGGAACGGCAGCACCGGAGCACCACGGCAGCCGGAGGGGGGGACGGGGTGCTCGCCCGTGGGTCCCCGCTGCAGCTCGGCTCCATCAGCGGGTGCTCCCCGTGACCCAGGGCTGGGGACGGAGCCCCACTCGCTGCGGCATCACCGCTGCGGCAGTGACCCCTGTCCCTGGCAACCCCGGCCCCTTCACAGCCAGCACTGCCCCGATTACCATAAATATTCCCGAAGCAGCCAGCAAGCTGGGCAGCAGCCTGAATCCCCTTCGGCAGCCAGCGGCAGCGCCGGGGACCAGGCGTCCGGGCTCCCCGCTGCGCCACGCAGCCCGCTCCCCACACCGGGCGTCCCCAGCACCCCTCGCCCTGCCACCCCTCACCCCCGCAGCCCCCTCGGCCCCCCGGCAGTGCTCCCGAGCGGCAGCACTTCCCCGATGCTTCTCTCAATTTATGGTAATACCAGTAGCAGCTCTGCCAAAGACACAATAATAAAGGCTCATTAAAATACCTAAAGCTGCCTTCCCATTATTTGGCCCTTATCTCTGTGTGAACAGAAAGAGAAATAAAGAGACAGCTGTTTGCTGAGACCGATACACACGGAAATGGGGAAAACGAGGGAGGGCTGGGGGGGCGGAGGACGCGGGGACGGATGCAAGGGGACCAGTTTGCGATGAGATGGGAGAAGGCACAAGCACAAAGACAAAGCCTCTGCCTGGGATCAGTCCCAGGGGATGGGCCACATGGCCTCTCAGCTAATTGGGAAGGGCGGCCAGGACAGCCCAGCCTCGCCAGCCCCAGAGCATCCTCGGTGCAGCCAGATGCCGGGCACCCCACGCGTGGTCCCGCGCCGTGGGACCCCCAGGCTCCTCTCTGCCCATGAGCGTGGAGCGGAGGGGAGCGAGACCCTGCTGTTTGCAGGTCCGGTCAGCGCTGGGGATGCTGCTGAAGGACAGGACACCCCCCCCCGAACCCCAACAGCTGCTGCAAGCAAAACCCCCTGAGCGAGTGCAGGGAAGGGCTCTGCCTGTCGATGCTGCTGCCGGAGCGGGAGGACGAGGGGCATTACCTGGTTGGAAGCCCACGTCTGTTTGTCCGTCCAGTCCTTGTGGTTGCGGACGTACCACCACTGTATCTCAAGGGAGTAGGAGGGGGAGCCGCTGCCTCGGAAGGAGCACGCCATCTCCACGTCCTCGCCCGCCTGGGCCGTCATGTCGTGGGGCGTCTCGGTGAAGAGGGCTGCAGGAGACAGAGCGAGGGCTGCGGGCGCCTGCGGGGACGCGCCGCCATCCCGGCGAGGGATGATGCCACCGGCCACGCGAGCGGGGTCACCAGGAGTGCCCGGACCCTTCCCCGGCCAAACAGACCCGGCACCCTCAGCAGAGGGGACAGGTCCCTGCCGCACAGGTGGACCCCCCCCGCCCCATCCCCGGCTGCCCCTCGCCCACCCCACTGCCCCTCCCCGGCACCGGCAGAGCTGCCTGGTCCCCCCCAGCCCCTGGCACTTTGCAAAGAGCAGCGGGAGGAAAGGGAGGGAGCAGGAGCCTCTGGGCCCCCCTGCTGCCATACCACCCCCCGGACCTCTGCCCCAGAGTGTGCACGGGACCCTACGCACCTCCGAGGTGTAATAAATAAATAAAGCACAATTGCATCTCTGCTTAGATCAGAGCATAAACGAAAAACAAATCCTTGTTTAATGCGGCCCCCAAACAGTCTCCCACATGCCATATGGTTTGCTTTCCTTGCTCAAAACAAATATTGTTCGGAGATGTAATTAGAATTCTTTTCATCTCCTCTGGAGAGATTATTGTTCCTCTGTAAAGATGGTCCCCGCGTGCAGGTCACCAGCAAATGTTATTGTCACAATCTGCGGCGGCTTCGCCCGGCACGGCACGGCACAGGGACAGGGGCTGAGCCCCCAGCGCTGGCACGGCCGGGCCCGGGGCTGCCAGCCTCCCCGCGCTCCCCTGGCCACCGTTTCGGCCACAGAGGCAGGCAGGGGCTGCAGGCAGGGGCAGGGGCTGTGGGGGTCACCTGCCCTGTCCCCACCGCCCGAGAGGCATCGCTTTGGGGCCAGCAGCGGCACTGGGATGAACTGGTTCAGCTGGACTCTCCTCCAGCATGGGGCCAGCCATCCATCCCTGCCCATCCCTGCCTCGCCATCAGCTGCGGCACGTGGTGCTCAGCCCGGGTGGGTCCCGCCGTATCTGCACCGGGTGCCCTGTGCCCTCCCGTCTTCACCAGTCACCTCGTGCCGCCGGCGCTGCCGGCTCACAGTCACCGCGCAGGTCCCTCCGGTGCCACCGGAGCCCGCTGGGACATGCACCCTGTCGGGAGCGGCGTGCAGCTCCCTGGGGCTTCTCGCCAAGCCCTGATCCCCTCTGAAAATGAATTATTATCAGCCCAGACAGAAAAGTTAATACCTTTAATATCTCCCCGTCCCTCCGGACGCATGGAAATCCCATATACTTATCGCTTTCCTTTAATCCATCTTAGCAGGGGAACTGAGGGAAATACCCAACAGAAGGGTTTAACAAGCCCGGTTCTCCCGGTGGGATTCCCAGCGCGGCTCCTGCACCCCTGTTCACCCGGGACCCCGGCGCCAGCAGCCGCACGGGCTCTGTGCCGGAGGGAATCCCGGGCTGGGGAACAGCTCTGGTGGTCAAGGGTTGCAGGAAGAGCAGGAGGGTCCGGCGCTGCCTGGTGCCGGATGCTCCTCGGCAAAGGGCTCATCCGTGCTCCTGCTGCGGTGATGCTGGGGCCGTTACGTCCAGCCATTAACCAACACTCGCCCACCTGTTCCCCAGCCGTGGCCCGGGATCAGGCTTTTGCTCCGCAGGATTCCTGATGGCAGGAGCGATGGCTGAAGCCAGAGGGTCCCGGCAGAGACTGCACCAGCCCCCCGGGACCCTGCAGCCCGGCTGGGCATGCGGAGCAGAGGCAGGGACGATGACCTGAGGGCTCCAGCCGTGTCCAAATTACTCTGAACACAATTAAAATCTGCTCCCACAGACGGGAATTTGGCAGATGAGCGGAGAAAAGGCTTGATTGAATCAAGCACCTTCTTTCTTTCAGATTTTAATTGGGAAGCTTATGTATTAATTAACCCCAGGGCTTGGCCGCCTCAAAGTGCATCCAAAGGAGGGCAGGTCCCGCTGATGGATCTGCCGGCCCCGCGGCAGCCCCTGCCCCAGCAGCCCCCTCCCACAGCATCCCTGGGGACCGCAGAGCCCACTGCTGTCTGCAGGGCCCCGACCCCCTCCCCATGGCCAGCCTTTCCCCGCTTCCCCAGCGCAGCAGTTGTGAGTGACAAGCTGGAAGCTCCTAACAGACAGTCCATAAACCAACCCATGAAAGAGGGATCGACGGACGGACAATAAGGTCTGACAGCAGGAGGGAAGGTGAGGCCAGTCCCTCCCTCCCGCCCTCCACATCCCAGCCCTTCGTCCCCCTCTTCTGCCTCACTGCCGGCCCCATCCATCCCAGCTTCCTACCCCATGGTCCCTCTGCGGGGAGGGGGCTCCAGGACCCCAATGCCAAGAGATGCAACGCAGCTGGTGCCCGCAGGGCACTGGGCTGTGCTGGCTCTCCCGGTCACAGTGGTCACCCTGGGACACCCCAGACAGGGGGGGCAGCCAGGCCACCGCCGGCACAGTCCCCAGCCCCAGGATCACGGCAGGACAGTCCCAGGTGGCACCACGAGAGCGGAATGTGGCTGATGGCCCAGGAGAGGTGCCAGGAGGGCGGGCTGAGCCCCACACCGGCCAGAAACACCGGAGGGGGACGGCGGCTCCCGGGGGACAGCGAAGCCCTTTTGCCACGAGAGCCGCCCGGGAGAGCCGCGGCTGGGCCATCGGGGACGGGATGTCTTGGTGAGGTGAGGAGGAGGAGGCAGAGGCATCTCCGGGCTCGGTGTCTGCAGGAACAAGTGACCAGTGTCATCAAGTCACCCCTTTGCTGGGGGCAGACCGCTCTTGGTCTACCCGGTCCGCGCTCACTTGCGCAGCCTTTGCACAGGACGGGATGGGTGGTCGGTACCGGGTGGGCCGTGGAGCCAGCCCCCATGTGGGAATCTGAGAGCTCAAGTGTTTGCAGAGCTGCTGAACTCCAGCACGAGCGTTTAACTGTGCTTTTCCAGGGTGTGCTAAAAACCACCCTCACACTGACCTGACACGCGGCTCCTTGGCCGGCTCAGCCCCGCGCAGGCTGCAGCCGGAGCCCCGGCACAGCCACGTCTGCCGGGCACCCTCCGTCCCGCGCACCGGTCGGTGACTGGGCATCCGAGCCAGACCGACCCCCCCGCCCCATGCAGCAGCAGACGCCGAAGCAAAGGGCAGGAGTGCCAGACCCGCAGCTGCTGGCAATGGTAACACAAAGAATTGCTTTAATTGGGGCTGTGGCGTCTGGAAGTGACGGGCAGTTTGGGGACCCGCCGGAGGTCGGTCGGAAGGGGCTGTGGCAGTAGGGTGGAAGGGCACTCTGGGTCCGCAGAGCCCCCTCGACCCCCAGCCCCCTGCCACCGTGGGGCCACCGGGACGGGCCACCTTTGGGGAGGGACAGAGGGGCAGAGAAGATCCTGGCTCCCCCCGGGCAGCCCCCAGCCACGAGCAGCCCCACGGCAGGGCACGGACCCTGCACAGGGGCGGCCGAGCTGCCCGGATCCCGCTCCCGCCAACACCGCTGGCGGGGACAGGGGAGAGCCGAGGTGCCAGAGCTGACCAGCGCCCCGGCCCCCTGCCCACCCCGGGCCCCTCCGTACCCAGCACCATCCTTCTCCCCGCCGCTGACATTGGTGCCGCGTCCTCGCAGGGGAAGGGAGGGGGCCGGCGACGGGCTGGCTGCTCCGCGTGCTTTATGGCCTGCTACCTGTCATAAACTGAGCAAATCAGGATCAATAAATCTTCCAGGAAACAAAAATCAGGGGAAATAAAATGAACTCAATGGGGAAACACAGATAAACGGAATTGAAAACGCCTGCTGGGACAGCTTGGTGCTCTCATAAACCAGAGATATACAGGCTGCCACGCTCCTTCCCCACGGCGGGCAGGATTCATTACTGCGGCCCCCGCTCGGCATGGGCAGGAGGGCTGCCGGCAGCAAGCGGGCAGTGGGGAAAGGGTGGCTCCCACCCACCCGTGCCAGGGGCAAGGCCAGGTCGTGCATCGCCCCGGGTACCTGGAAATGACCCGCCAGACCCCTGCCCCGTCCCCCTGCCCCGTCCCCCCTGCTGTCCCTGCCCTGTGGAGCACACGAGGCCACGCAGCCCCGGCGAGCCTGGCCAGGACCCTGCCCGCTGCCCGCAGTTTTGGTGGAGCCCTGCAAGGAGCCGTGCTGGCTTTCCCGGACCCCCCCAAGGCACCAGCCGCCGGCTGCTGGGACAGCCATGGCTTAAACAGGGATGTGGGCATGCCCTCGGGTTAGTGTTCATGTAAACATATATTGGAGGACGATTAAATACATACTGAATGTTTGCAAATGCGCGTTAGTCACCGAGTTACCACTCGCGCTTGCTCCATGAGTTATTTACCCCACCGAACCATTACAGCACTGGTCAATCAGATGTTTCTTTCTCTGCCTAAACGAGCAGGAGACCCTCGCAGCCAGGCTGGAGGGGCGGCAGGCGGCGGTGGCGGGGGGCTAGCTCCGTCCTGTGCTGGGCAGGGACAGGGGCTGGGGGCTTCCCGGCCTCCCCCAGCCCTAGGGGAGGAGGATGCCCCCGGGCAGGCGGGTGCAGGACCGTGCCGCCTCTGCCGCCCCTCATCCCTCCCTCCGGCTGCCGCTGTTATGCCGTGGGCTGCGATCAAGTGTGGCTTATTCTTCCCTTCACAAAGCTCCCAGTCATAATTCATGGTTTATTATGGTTCGGTGAGTCAAGACACTTAGAGGACTAATTGCTGGCTCAGCCTCACACTCCTGTCATCCGCTCCCTCGGCGGCCCCCTCCCCACGCCCCGGCAGCAGGAGCGTGCCATGAGACACGGCGGGAAGGGAACTGGCCCTGGATATGGCCACTGCAGCCCTGGGTCCGCGCTGGGGCGAGGGGCACCCCAAGCCCGGCCGAAGGCATGCCCCCGGCAGCTCCGCTGGAGCCTGGCCCCAAGCGCCATCAGCAGCCGCATCCCGCCAACCGCTCGGCCCCCCAGGCTGCGTCCAGGCGAGCCGGTCCCCACCAGCACCCAGACCTGCCGAGGGTACCGGCAGGTCGGTGCGGCCATCACCACCCACCCACCCTGGGGGCTGCACCGCTCTCACACCAGCTTCCCACCACCGGCAGCTCCCAGCACAGATGCCACCGGGGCCCCCCCGCCACCACGGGGCAAAATGAGGCAGAAGAAAGCAGGCGGCACTGCCAGGAGAGCCGAGCTGCTCCCTCCCTGCCGGCTGCAGAGCATGTGTATGGAGATCCCCCAGAGAGAACCTTGCAGAGGTGCCGAGACAGCCGTCCCCTCCCTGTGCCCCCCAGCCCCGCTGTCTCCATGCTCTCCAGCTCGGCACCAGGGCTGTCGGCAATGCTCAGCCCTCCCCGGGGATGGCTGCCGAGGGCCTGCTCCTGCTCCTGCCCTCTGGCGAGTCCGCACAAACCCTGCCCTGCATCCCCGGCATGGGGCTGGCTCCCGACCCGATGGGTTTGTGCCGCCCCGCGCGCCTGCACCGCTGCAGGAAAAGCAAACGTGTCTGACAGCGACTGCAGCCGACGGCGCCTTCCCCTCCCCAGGTACCCGCGTTCCCCCGGCTGACGGAGGGGGACAGTGACTGCAGAGGCACCGATGTCCAGCCGGCAGCAAAGGCGCTTGAGATGCATCCCGGCACGTGCACCGGTCAGTAACCGCGGGAGGGACGGATCCTCCTTGGTGCCACGGGACCCCTTCACCCCTCGGCACAGGCTGCCTGTGCAGGAGTCTCCCCGGGAGATCAGAAGGCACAGGAGGCATCCCCCGGGTGGACCTGGGAGCAGAAGCCCGGGTACCGCTCCAGCGCGCCGGCTGTGCCGGCCCCACACTGTCCCCACAGGGGGGACACGAGGGTTGCTGGCGTGTGCTATGCAGGTTGGGCTGAAACCTCCCTCCTCTTCCCATCTGCCCGTTAACATCTGTGAATGCATCTCCTCCTGACAAGCCCGCGAGCAGGGATGCTGACCTCGGGTCACCAAAAACACATCATGGCCACAAAGCGGTACATAAACACAGCGGTGCGACGGACGGTGTCACTGGCGAGAGCAGGGCAGGCAGCTCCGACTCCGGCAGCTGTGCCAGGGCAAAGGGCTGCGGCAGTGAGCAGCCGGCGGGGACGGGATGAGGGATGGGGCTGGAGCCCGGGATGGATCCAGCCACAGACGCACTCGGGCAGCTCCCGGCCGTGCTGGCGGGTGCCGGCCTGGTGAGCACCCGCCCAGTGCCGAGCCACTCGCAGCCCGGCCCCGGCACCGCGGGAGCGCTGCTCTCCTCCGGCAATTTCCAAGAGAAGTGTCAGGCTGGAGTGCTGCGAGCGCTGGCCAGGGACGGGAGGGCTCCCGCTGGCACGCTGGGGACGGGAGTGCCATTTCTCTGCCCCTATTTACTGTCATATTAGCAGCAAATTTAGCTCAAATTTGCAGCATAAATTAAAAACAAAAAAAAATCCAGCTAATTCAGTGACTGTGATCAGGCCAGAGCCCACCTTGCCAGGGAGCTGGAATTAACCTTGAAACCTGCGAGTATTTCTAACAGTGAACCATTATGGCTGGGCTGTCCCCCAGCTCCTGCCCTCCCAGCAGCCTCCCCAATGCCCAGGTTTTACCGCTGTGGCAAAAGAGAAGCCAGCGGTGAGAATCCTCTCCCAGCCCAGCCCTGGCTACGAGGAGCTTTCCCCAGGCAAGGGGACTGGCTGCTCCCAGCTGGCTCCTGGGGAGTCGTGGCTCTCAGACAATTCCCTCCCGAAGGGAATGAGGAAGAGCAGTTATTTGATAGTATAAGTAGCAAAAACCCTAAAATGGCCTGTTACAACAGCTCCCGGTGGGACCCTCGGCAGCGCTGTGCAGCCGTCCTTCAGCCGCCACTCGCCTTGGTGCTGGTCTCTGCCAGGGGATGATTCCCAGCAGGCAGGAGATGATTCCCAGCAGGCAGGGCACCTGGCAGCAGGCAGGAACCAGGATGGGGCAGACAGAAGCTCCGTTCCACTGCAGATCAGCCCCCCCCGGTCTCACGGCCAGCACCCAAAACATGAGCCATCGACACTGGCAACTGCTGCGGAGAGGGCTGCCCACGCCATGCATGGTGCAGGTACCCATCCCGCAGAGCCGGCAGCACCCGGTGCTCACGGGCACAGCGCCCTCCTGCCCGGCGCTGCCCGGCCCACGGCCGGTGGGCTCATCCCAGTACAGCTCGGCACAAAGCACACGGCGCAAGGCATCAACGCATCCGGCGCAGTCAATCCCAGCCGACGGCCCTGGTGCCCGGCCGCACGCCCACCACAGCCGGAGCGGCAGGGAGGGGGCAGCCAGGCGGGAGGCAAAACTGCAGCCAGGGGAACCGGCCACGGAGAAGAGGAGCCCGGACAGAGCCAGAGCCATCGGCAGACGGGGCAGGGAAGGGCTGTCTGTCCCGAGGCGCACGAGTCTTTCTCGCACCGTGAACCAAAATCCCAGAGGAGCTGCAAAGGAGGGAGCACCCAGCCGGGTCCCTGCCCGGCCCTGGCCCCTGGAGCGGCACCTGCCGAAGCGGGAAGCAAAGCGGAGCCTCCGGCTCCTCGGCCCGCTCCGGGTCCCCGCTCCCCGGCACCACCACGCTGCCCACGGCTCCCGGACCGTGCGCAGCCGCACCGGCTGTTTGTTTGATTTGCTGCCTCGCTCACAGGGAACGTTATGATTAAAATTAGCTGTCACTGTCCTAACGTAATAATTCCCAGTGTCTGGCCCATCGTCTGTCAGCTTCTTCAAGGGAAAAGAAAGCACAGACATTTGATGAGGAGAGGTGTCAGAAGTAATTGCGTTGAATGACTGCACGAACAGCAGCAGGAAAAACACATCGGGTGGAGAATTCCCATCAGGAAGCGTGAAAAAATCCGGCAGAATGCAAAGTGTTTATGAAAGTAATTGATAGAATAATCATCAGGGTGTGTAAGAAAGGAGAAGGGCAGCACCCCGGGGAGCCGGGGCACCGGTCCCTCCAGCCTTCAGCCCTTCAACAGCAGCT
Source organism: Haliaeetus leucocephalus (assembly GCF_000737465.1). Lineage (NCBI taxonomy): Eukaryota > Metazoa > Chordata > Aves > Accipitriformes > Accipitridae > Haliaeetus > Haliaeetus leucocephalus. Next base: position 592,773 of record NW_010972709.1, on the reverse strand, counting down.
TTATTGACGGTGAGACACTAACGCTTGCAAACGATGCAAGGAAGGAGCCAGGCTTGTCTTCCTCGGGAATGTGAGCTGCTCACCGAACGGCTCTCCCTGCCCTGCTCCTGCTCCTGCTCCTGCTCCGGAGCCGGCAGGCTGGGAAGGCGGCTGGAGCTTCCCAGCTAGCGCCGGTTTGAAAGGCGATGGCACCAGCCCAGCGTGCACAGGCTGTCTGCAATGGGGGGCATGAATAATTGAAGGCGCCAGCCTGAGGAAAGCAGAGAGAGGGGGGAGAGGCAGCACTGTGGGTAGGGGAGGGATGGTGGGGAGGGATCCTGCGGCTCAGGCGCTCTCCTGGGGGCAGCAGGGCAGATGGAGCCGATCCTCGCTCTGGCTTCGCTCCATCCTCGCTCCAGCCTCGCCCCATCCTAGCTCCATCCTCGCTTGAGGCAGAGCCTTTGCTGTGGGGGCAGGGAAAGGACTTTCTTTGGCTGAGATGTTCGCCCTCCCCGAGCAGCCCTGGCTGCCGTACGAGCGGAGGCACGTTGCTCACGCCCGAGGGCAGCAGGCTGGGGGAGCCGCCTGCACCCCAAGAGGTGGGCACGGCCACCCGCCGCCGCCTGCGGAGCCCACGCTGCTCCCGTGCAATTCCCTCGCTGCACCCGCTGTGGATAAGTTAAAGGTAACAGCCAACGCGCTCCTGGGCTGTGCCGGACCCTCGCGGTGCAGCAGAGGCTCCTCCAGGCCGCCTGCACCGGGCAGAGATGGCGGCGAGCCCCGGACGCTGCCTGCTGTGGGCAGAGCCTGGCAGGACCTGCCCGTCCCCACTGGCCACGGCCAAATCCATCCCGTCGGCCCCGGCCCCCCTCCCGCTCCGTGCCGCCGACCCGGCGGGCTCTCACGGTGCGGAGGAAAAGCCGTACCAGCGAGTAATGAAATGATCAATCTCTGATCTGCTAAACAGCAATTTATACAGGTTTTCAGCACACACAGTTTTTATCAAATTGGTATTCACCTACTGAACACAAATGGCTTATTATACATGACCCACTTATTCACTGCTTTTCAGTATCGTTAATAAAGGTTTCTGTTGTGATTAAGTGAGTTGCTGCAGAACTGCTCGTGGTAGCAAGCTGTAATGTGGCTCCGAAGTGCACTCACCCTCCCGGAATATTTCTTCTCCTTCACTCCCTGCTCCCTCACAGCGACCATTTCACTATTTATTTGCCTATTGCTGAATTTCTTGAGGGGAGCAGCAGCGGCTAATGGAGGCTCTTCGCCCACATCTCCTTCCGGCACGCCAGGCTGGCAGGTCCGGAAACCCTCCTGCCTTTATCCCCCCAACGCAAAGGCGGATCATCCCTTCCCTGTGCAGGCAGGTACCCACCGGCCCACGCACCGCATCGCTGCAGGACACCGCACGTCTCCCCGGCCCCGGCATGGCCCCGAGGCTTCCCGTGCCTGGAGGCTCCTCGGGGCAGAGAGCAGCTCCCCTCCGCACGCCGGGAGCTCCGTAGCCGTGCAAGGGGGACGGCTGGGATTTGGGCAGCCAGCACGCACCCGGCCATCACTCCTCGGGCTCCGATTTAGACCTGCCCGTGTCACCCCGCAAAGAGCAAGGAGGGTCTCGGTGGTGTCCTCCGGGGGGGCTCCATCTCCCGTCACCTTCCCCATGCTAGGACAGACTTTTTTGAAGGGGGTTGGAGAAAGAGGTTCCCCTTTCCCCACCGCTGGCTGGACCCCGGCCGGGCTTGGCAGCACCGCCAACCCGCCGACCTGCCGCGCACCAGAGCCGGCGGAGGAGCCGCCACGGCAGGCGAGGAATGGGAGACAGGAGGGGAGCTTCGCTGCACCCGCTGGGAGAGTCGCTCCCACTGCCAGCGGTGCGTGGCAGCGCACAACGATGCACGGCAGCGTGCGCAGGGATGCACGCTTACGTGGCGGTGTGCACGGAAACGCACACTTGCACGGGGATGCACACTTACACGGAAGCGCGCCCAGGGATGCACGCTTGCACGGGCGCGTGGGGGGATGCACACTTGCACGGGGACGCACGCTTACACGGCGGTGCGCACGGGGACGCGCACGGAGATGCGCACTTGCACGGTGGCGGGGGGGGTGTGTGTGCACGGGGACGCACCGTGCAAAGCCTCCCCGGGCTCGGCAGCCCAGCGGCGGAGGCAGAGGCCGCCCCCCCCGGGCCCCAGGGACGGGAGCGGCGGAGCCCAGCCCCGGCTCGGCCGGGC
>NW_010972709.1:523700-590058 GCF_000737465.1 Haliaeetus leucocephalus | reverse complement strand
CAGCCCGGTACGGCTCGGCCGGGTGCCTGCGGGGAGCGGTGCCGGGGGCGCGGTGCCCGGAGCAGCGCCCACCCCACTCCCCCCCCCCCGTTTCCCCCCCCCGGGCGTGCGGGAAGCGAGGCCGGTGGATGCACCTCGCCCCCCCCAGCCAGGGAAAAGAAATGATTTGTGGGGCAATAAGATGAGCGGTTAATTAGGAGCATTACTCAGGCTCCTGCACCCTCGGCCGGCTCCCCACAGGGCTCCTGCTGCAGCCCTGGGAGGGGGACAGGAGGTGGCCCCCCCGGCCAGGCAAGGGCCAGGGCCTGTCTGGGGGTGGTTTTGTGCTTTTATTTAAAGGTTAAGGGAAGACCAAGGGTGCAATCCCCCGTGTGTATCAGGGATCGCCACCCCAGACCGTGCGAGATTCACCTTAAAATGAAAAACGCAGAGCTGGGGGTGGCGCGGGCTCACACCCACCCTCAGGGCCCGGCCGGAGCGTTGCTGGTCGCAGCACAGCCAGGCAGGGAGATCCCACCAGCAACCCTCCCAGCGGGAGCAAGGGCTGTTCCGCACAACCACGCTGCCAGGCTGGGAACGGCAAACCTGCTCCTGCCACAAAAAGCATTTAATATAACAGGCAAGATCCCAGTCTCCCTTCAGCTGTACAACTCTAGAGGCCAAACCCACTGACAGCACCCGCCTTTCCCCAAACCTGTGCCTTGCAGCAGATCAGAACCATGGCACTGTGACCTATAGGATTTATACACCTATTTTGAAAAGTCTAAAAATGTAAAAAGGAGACCGAAGGCAGTATATCTCCACCTAAACGCCAAGCTTCATCGCTGGAGGGAAGGTACAGGTGCAGACTTCACTCGCACGATATTATCTGTGCACTACATAGCAAACTGAAGGATATTTGCTCTCTAGATAAACAGTAAAAATCAGATTATTTCAGGTGTTTTCTGCCATGAGATGACAGATGCTTGCTACAAAGAGATTCTTTAAATTGGACTTGAAAATACAAACTGTATTTCTTCGCCCTTCCCTCAGCAGGGATTCCTCCAGCAGAAAGCGCAGGAGTTTTTCCCATTACCGCCCTGTGAGGCAGGGTCCCCTGGCTCGGCCGGGAAGATCCCCACACACAACTGCAGGAGCTGCACTGCCTCATACCTGTGTTACAAATCAATAGTTTTTTAAAAGTTCTACCTGCTGCAGTGTTTTCCACATGTCAGAATAGAGCCCAGAGCATTGATCTCTGCCCAAGTTCATTACTTACTCTGGAGTTAAAAGTGGGGGGAAGGAGGGAGGAAGGACTCTGGGCTTCCCGAAGGAAAGCTCCCTCGATGGTGGAGCACGGTCCCCCTGGCCGGGAGCTGGCGAGCAAATACGGCTGCCCCTGGAGAGCGGCTCTGGGCTGGATCCTGAGCAAAGGAAAAGCGCCGGATCACCCAGAGCCACATGTGGAGGCAAAAGACCCGTGCACCAAAATATGGGGCTCAGGTACAGGGTCAAGCGCAACAGGAAAAAGCAGCGAAGGCCAAGCACGAGCGAGCCCCGCGGTTCGGGCAGTCCAGTCTCGTGGCTGCTGCATGGCCCGGGGTCCCTCCTCTGCCACTGGCCGGCGAGGGGACCAGAATGAACCCACGCTGAAACGGCATCTACAAAGGGAGCCCCCTCAGAGCTGACACCCCCACTTTGCAAAGAACCCACCCATGGGTGCAGCCAGAGCGGGAGCCAGGGATGTCACCCAGCGGGGCCCGTCCCTCCCGGGCAGGGGTCCCCGTCCCAGGCCCAGCTCCCGCACCCCCAGCACGAGGGGCGGCACAGCCCCCCCCAGCCGGCTGGGACAGTGGGTGCTGAGGCTGCATGACTGCACCTCAAGGGCTGGAACCTGCCAGGATCTTCCAGTGTATCATCAGAGATATTTAAATCATGCCACAAGGAAGCAAAGAGAGCATAAATTCCTCTTGGAGCTGGGAACACCTCCAGATGCAGAGCCTGAATTAAGTCCCATGTCCAGCTGATTTTCTGCCACCGCAGCAGGATGACAAACGGACAAACGGTCTGTGCAGGGGCCCAGCAGACGGGGAAGAGCCAAGCATCTGCACGTCTCGGGCACACTTGGAAGGTTTCATTTTCCTCCTCAATTTTAATTCATCAGTGAAAAGGCCCAGAGCAGATGTTGTCTGCTGTTGCAGCCATGCAGCCCTGATGAACCCCTGGGTATCTGACAGGGATAGGAGGGAAGGTCGCTCGCACACACAAGTGAGAGCAGAGCCAGCGGCTCCCGGACAAGATAGACACCGGCACTCGCTGCGTAACGAGGTCCCTTATCTGCACGCTCGCTATTGCTCTGAAATAGCTGGCACCTCCCTTGCAGGGCTCCTGTTCCAGCCGAACGTGCCCAGGGACTCACTCTCAAGGATGAAACGTTCCTTATCTCCGTTAGCGCCAGGTTTTCTGCCTACCATTTAATTTTGCATCTGCCATCAGTTCTGCTCAGGGTGGGCATCTGCGAGAGGGGGGAGTCCAGTGGCTGTTGCCACGCGACGACACCACAAAGTCCCCGGCGGCACCACGTCCACCGCGATCGCAGCTCGTGAGGTTCGCATGCGTGTTTTCCCTGGGATGCCCATCTGCTGGGTGGCAAAGGCGAGCCTGCGGAGCTGGAGGTTGCAGTGAAGCTCTGAAGAGCTGGATTAGAGGTTGGGGGGGCCCAGCCATACCAGCGGCACCTCCCGGGGGATCGCCCTGACTGAGGTCCCAGGAGGACCCAGACCCTATGAGGCAGCCGGGAGGATCCGCTCACCACGGCCGGGGCGCAGAGACCATCCCCTGGTGACACATCCCCGGCCCAGCACTCCCCAGGGACACCCAGAACCAAACCAAGACGGGTCAGTCCTTCCTGCTGGCAACCGAGTGCTGCTCACGCTCGTTCTGACACAATCCAAGCCCTGTGTTTTCTTTCGACAGCAGAGCTACCCAACAACTCCATCTTCAGCTTAAGGCATCCAGGGAAGAAAAAAAAAACCCCAAAAGCCCCACAGCTGCTGAGGCGCTGGGGGTTGCCTCATGCATTATTTTGAAATTCACCTTTCTAAGGGTTGGTGCGGGGGCACCCCGAGGCTCAGCACCCCCTGCTCTGGGGCACAGCAGCAGGTTTGCTCTCTGGTCCTCGCTGCCTGCCGGCCCTGCCTGCCCTGCCCGCAGCTGCTCTCGCCCCCGACGCTCCCCCCGAGGCAGGCGGTCCTGCATCCCCACAGCCCCACGAGCTGCAGGGCCGGGCACGGAGCTCTCCCGAGGTCCATGAGCCAACGCTCAAATCCGCGACTGCCTGAGAGAGTGAATTGGGTTGTTCATCTCTCTGACGGGCAGAATAAGCACCCTCCACATTGATACCGAGCTCATTTCTGATACTTGTTTAGAGACTTGACAATCCCTGTATAAAAGGATTTCCTTCCACAGCTGAAGTTTGACATTCTTGCATTATTAGATTATTTGCAAAGGTCTGCGTGTGCTGGAGGAAAACAATGCTACCGACATCCAACATTACAACCTTCTCCTCCACAAATCATCCCGGGCGCAGTGAGCCACGGAGACAGCGTCTATTTGAAACCCCCCCGATGTAGAGAAGCAGCCAGGGGCGGCAGTGGGGTGGGAGCTCAGGCGAGCAAACACAACCCAACCACACCATAACAACAAAAAGTAATAATTAAAAAAAAACCAACTCAAGTGGGCAGGCAGGCCTGGGAGAGGGTTTCGGGTAGAGGGAATCCTGCTCCAGACACACCAGCTGCTGGGTTCAGACCCCAGAACCACCACGGGCTCCTCACGCCGCTACTGGCACAGCCCTTTCCAGCGGCATGACCCGGCTGGGAGAGCACCAGGGCCTCACGGATGGGGCATGGAAGTGCAGGGGCTCCGTCCCCCTGCCCGGCTCGGGGACAGCCGCAGCGCCGCGACCCTGGCCCCCCGCCCTGGGGAACCCTGGGGGTCCCGGCACGGCGCAGGGGAAGGTGGTGGGAACCTCCACCCAGCGCGTAGGGGCTTTGGGAGTCACGGGTCTCTGCCCAGAGCAGCCGCCATGCAGGGAATGTTATCCAAAGCATAAAATTCAGAAGAAAATTACTTCTTCAGAGAACGATTCATACCCACTTCCAGACCATTAACTCCTTCCTCCTTTGCAGAACCCACTGGAGAGAAGTGCTGTCACAGGTGTCAATCATTTTGGCAACAGTTCCCTCTTTTCAAATCACTGTCTTAAGGACCAAAAAGATCAAAATAACCACCCCTTCCCCCTCCAGATTATTTACTGCCATATAAGAAAAGCCTTCCCTGAAACCCAGGGGTCTTAAAAGAAGAAAATTATTAAAAAAAAATTTAAAAAATCAATAGTTTAAGTGACTTATTTGTGCTGTTGAAGGTTTGTTTCCCAATTTTGACAGTGTCTCTTTGTATTTAGTGCAGCCTGGGTCTCTCTACCAGGATGTCAAGATATATTCCTCAGTCACGATTTGCACTCATTTCTCCCCATTTAGAGAGGCTCAGCTGGGAGCGGAGCTGAAGATGGATTCAGACATGTGTCGAGGACGGTGCCCGTCTCCTGCGGCCGCGGGGAAGCACCGCCAGCTCCTGCTGCTCCTGGCGGGAGGAAACCAGCATTTCTGCAGCTGGGATCCGACGCCTTCCCTGCTGCCGTCTGCCGCCTGCGCTGGGGCTCCCACCCCATAACCCACCACAGGGCCGGTGTAACCATCCCTCTGCCACCTTCTTCCCGCACCGGCTTCCCCAGGATTCGTCCCAGCCCCAGCAGAGCCCAGACCAGCCCCGGACTGGGCAAACCCCACTGGGGTGAGCGCCGGCAGGGAGCACAGAGGGAACCCATGGCCCTGCAAACCGGGGACGGCATCTCCCCCGTCCCTTGCTGCTCTCCTGCTTTCCAAATCCTGCGCTGGTGCTCAGCAGCCTCGTGCACCCAGTACCCAACCTGGATCAGTGCCCTTGCACAGCCCAGATGCCCAGGTGATGGGCTTACATCCCCTCCTGCAGCAGCCGCTGCCCGCAGCCGGCCTCAGGCTTCCCCAGGGGAGCAGAGCCCCCGACACGGCGTCCCAGGGCTCCACTGCAGAAGGAAGGGGGAGCGTGGGGCAACGCGGGGGCGAAGGGTGACAGTCCTGCTGCGGAACACCCTCCCCTCTCCTTTCTCTCAGAGTGCAAGTTTCCTACCTCCCCATCACCAGAGTGCCTCATCAATCATGTTCCCTCTAATTAACTTCTAATTTACCTCTTTAGTCAAATCTGTTTACAATCAGAGACAAGAAAACACGACCCAACGAGAGGCGCGATGAAGATTGGTCTCTCTCCCCGCACGCTCCGCTGCCTCCGTGCCGCAGCCCGGCCCGGCACCCAGAGCACGGGCAGCAGCTCTGCCTGTCCCCGCAGAGCAGGCAGAGCGCAGGCAGCACCGGGCGCATCAGCTCCGTGTCCTGCCCGAAACCCATGCCGGGTTCGTTCGAAACTCCGGCCTCTGCTCCTGCTCCCCGGCGTGGCGCCGCACCGGCCATCCCTGCCTTGGGAAGGTTTTAGCATCTCCCTGTACGCGAGATCTCCCACCACCTCCGAGCCCCTGGGGCCGCCCCGTCTTCCACCCAGCGCCGCCGGCACACGGGGATCGACGTGCCGAGGGCTCGCAGCGGAACCAAAGCTGCCTGGCTCCCGTCACCTCGAGAGATGCTCCCGCCGTTGCCTCCAGCAGCTCGAAGCCCGGCGGGTGCTGCCTGGGTCTGCGCCGTTCCCTCGCCCCACTCCCAAAAACCACATTTAGCCCAAACGCCAACAGTGATGCTGCTGCCCCTGACCTTTAACCCAGGGCCAAAAAAATCAGAAGGGGTTAAACCAGGGAACAAACCCCAATGTCCACAACCTACAAATGCTTCATTAAGAAAAATCTGTTATTAGCTCAACCTTTTAATCCTCCCCCAATTACAATAACGACATTCTCCACAGCTGCTAAGACTCATGGCGCCCGTCCTCATACCTCCAAGGCTTTTCTGTGCTGCTCAACATTACAGCAAAAATGAGCTGGCCTGCAGCGGCACATTAAGCTGAATAATTATCTTAATTAATAACAGCAGGCCCAGGTGGGCATCCAGCCCATCCCAAGGACCAAGGCAGAGGATCCGGCATCTCCCGGCAGCAAGGCCTGCGGTCGGGGCGCAGGTGCGTGGCGGAGCCGGGTGCCGAAGGGTCCCCGGACCACAGGAGAGGCACAAAGCAACATCCCTGCCCCAGGCACCGCACTGATAAAATCTGCTCTTGAGAGCACAGCTCAGCTCCCACAGGCCCAAACCAAGATCACGATTTATTGTTCATCACCCTCTTTCAGTGCATCTCCCTCTCCTCACCAAATTTCATTATTTATCTGCTGAAAATATTTATGGAGCAGGGATTTCTCCAGGCACAGGCATTACAAGCGGCAATGTAAGCCCAGAGGCCAACCCATGGATCAGGACGGTCCCGGGAGCGGGGGGAGCGCAGGCAGCAGTGGGGGGGTCCGACCTCCTGTCTGTGCCGGGGTGCTGGAGAGCAAGACCCTGATGCAGCACCCCGGGTCTCCAACACCCAGCAGGCCTTGGTGATGCTAAATGGTTTTTTTTGTGCTTTACCAGGGTTTTGTATAAGATAACGGGTTTTATACATCCCAGACCGGGCAGGGAGCTGCTTCCAGTCCCTCTGGCACACTGGGACCACCAGGCAGAGGATCCTAACTTCTGTGCAGTGGGGTTCCTCCCTCTGAAAGAGTTTGGAAATTAGGAGAAGAGAATAATTCATCATCTGTCTTGTAAAAGCCTGACTTGCAATAACAAGCTCTGTGCTAATTCCTCTGCAACATCTGGAACATCTTTATCTGTCACAGAGAGACGTGACAGTTGGGCTGTGCTCAGGTAGGCACAGGCATTTTGACTTTTTTGTGATCCCGCAAGTATCTCCTTCAGCTCAGGAAGAAAAAAGTAAGTGAAAACACTCCACGCAAGGTGTTCCTTCTCCCTAGGCCAGGCTGTCCCGCTGGTGCAGGAGCTGCCGCTGCCATCTGGCTGCTCAGCAGTGGGCTCCTGTGCCCGCTGGGAGCCCTGGGGAGGGCTGCGGCTGCAGCATGGCACGACGCGGTGCAGCATCACAGCAGGGCCCCGCTGGCCATGGGAACCGCGAGGGACAGTGCAGGGGATGGCACCATGTCCTGCGCTCTCCCAGTGCTGCCCTGGCTCATGCCGCAGCACAGGCATTGGGTCCTCCTGTGGCCCACCAGAGAGCGGGCAGTGGCTCCGGCAGCAGCCATCCCATGTCCCAGTCACCCCTTTGCAGCCTGTCCTGCCAGGCACAGGGAACACCAGCTCACAGGATGGTGCTGAGCCCCAGTCCCCATCACCTGTTGTCCCTATTCCAGGTGGCAAAGTTGTGACCCTTCTCCCGAGCGGGGACAGCACTGACCGCTGGCACCCGGAGCAACGCCGGGACCCTTCCCCGCTGCTCCGGGAGCCCAGCAAACCTGCACGCCATGGCACTGCTCTGGCACCAAGCTTTTGGTTCCTTCTGCCCCTGTTCCTTGACACAAATGCTCCCAAGACGCATTCACTGGCACAACCCACTGTGGCAGCGACTGACATGGAGCAAATGCAAAAATCCAGAAGAAAACCACCCTGAAACAACCCAGTGAAAGTCATTGAAGCTTGGGCTCGTTTCTAGCTCCAAATACCCGCTCTAAGAGCGGGTCTCATCCCGGCAGAAGCAGCAGTACCCCACGTAATCACAGGGTACACACCACGTTAAATCACCACTGCTTCAATACCAATTCTTTCAGTGAACTATCCAGAGACTTAAAGGATTTGGTGAAGCGCTTTGAAGAGCTAACAAATTACAAAAGGGAAAAAAACAATCAAAGAAAAGCTGTCTTATACAAGAGGAACATTCATTATGAGCAGCCTGAGCTCCCTCCAGCAGCACCGCTCCCAGAAAGCGAGCCGGCCAGCCATTAAAGCAGGGAATGATTTTCAGCCCAGTCTCCATATTTAGTAACCCAGCTAATGCATCTAGAATGGAAATGGTAAAGGAGGAGACATTTACTTTCTGAAAGCAAAACTCCAGCTGAAGCAGCAACACAGGAGAGGGGTTTCACTCCTGTCAGGCGCCTCTGGAGGTCTTCCCCATCGAGAGGAGCCAACTCAGAGCAGCGATCGTGCCCCGCACACCCGCACCAGGTCACTAACTGCGCACTGAAAGGATCGCACATACACACGTGCGGCGAGCACAGTAAAACCAGATTAAAGATGGTACATTTAGATCTAAAAAACTTACCTTGTACTCAGGCAGTTTATAGTCCTATTGTCAAGATCCTCCCTGCCCTTTATCCCCTCCCAGATACGCGGCCCCTACTTTTCAGTCAAAGCTGTTTCACATTCATTAAGTCCCCTTTCAGTTCTGCCTCAAACCTCCTCCCTCACGCCCTCCCTTTCTCCTCAGCTTTTCAAACACAAGCATACTGTGAGACAGGGAACAACAGACCATCTTCCAGGAGGAAAACCAGAGACCAGCTTTGGCCACAAATCCACTGCCTGTGGTGTGGAAAGGGAACAATTCCCACACTCAAGCAAAAAACTAAATACATCTGAAAGATAAAGGAGGAAACCTTTAAGGAAGCGGGTTGAAGACAGAAGAAAGAAATGAGGAATTCAAACAAGTTCTGCACCAAAAATGTATTTTTGCAGCTTTTTGTGGCTGCCGGAACCACGACTTCCATGTTGATCCCCTGAATAACAGTGTTTGATAGCACCCAGGTCAGCAGTGCCTACGCAGTCATGATTGAAGGAAGCCTTTAAGCTTCCCTGACAATGCATTTTTCTTGGAGATAAAAAATGAATGCTGCCAGCATGCAAATCTCTCTAAATTAGGCAAGGCCCAGCTTGCTGGAGCCGCGATGTTTTGTGATGGCAGTCATTAACTTTAGCAGAAGAAAAGAGGATGCGGGAAAATATTCTCAGCTACTTCTTGTCCCAGTTGGGAGTCACTGCTCGGCGAAGCGGTGGGGTTTGGCACACTGACATCTGAAATTACACTGCAAGCGCAGAAGGGTAACGGAAAAATGAGCTGCAGTCTGTTCCACTGCAATCAGTCAGTCGGTCAGAGGCAAATCACTTGGTCTTTCTGCAGCTCCCACAGCGCACCGGCAAAAGGCTGCAGGAGTGGGGTTTTCCCTCTTCTATTGGTGAGCTTATTGCTGCTATAAAAAGCCAGCCTCCCAGTTCAAGAATTAGAATAGTGATTTTCTACAGAACAAGCACAGCCAAGACCTAAAGCCAACTGCGAAAGGAAGCCAACTGCATTTGGGCATTTCACTGATTATTTACCCTCCCTCTTAGTTTTGAGTATAACCTGGACAGACTCACTCCAACATCCCCTTCAGGAAGGCTGACGGCTGACTGGCCTGTGCCAAAACTTGCCTTCAATTCTGACTCACCTTTGGGAAGATTTAGCAGGAACGGCTAATGTGCTTGATCCCTGGTTACCCTCTGCCACTGAAGAACAGTTGAACTGGACACATACCGCCGCCTCATCCTCTCCAGCTTATGTCTGTACAATGGGTTGTACATTTTCATTAATGTATCAGGCTGGAATAGCTCAAGAGATTGTCTGCAAGTTATCTGGGCTTCCTCTTTACCCTCCCTCTAACACATACACCGTTGTATTGTTTCACACTGATCACTGCAGTTTGACTTATGGCTGCCCTACTGCAAGGTATGCAGCTGCAATCCCACTCACAGCAAACTACTTAAATAACAAACAAGAAATTAAAAAAAAAGCAAACTATCTTTAATATCTCCAAAATCCCATTTAGAAGCAGTTTCATAGAAACGTCACTTTTATCGTGCAATCAAGGCTGGAGGAGGGCAGCAGAAGGAGAGAGAACCAGATGTCGCATCCTTGTGGGCACACAGATTTTGGCCCCCGAGCCCTCAGAAATTCTCCAGCAGATCCAGGATCCGCTTCTGCTCACTCTCCCGAAACTCCTGGTTCTTCCCATCCCCGATGTTCTCCGCGTACTCTGTAGGGGAGAAAGCAGACAGACAACAGGCTTTGAGTGAGACACTAATGAACGATGGGCAACTTCTCTTGCAGATACCACAGCAGAATCTAAATCTGCGTCCACTGCAAACAACTGAATGAGAATTTATGCAAGGAGCATTGATGGTTTTTCTCCCCGTCCCCAGGGTTAAAGCTTTGCATAATAAACATCTACTGACCCCTCATTAAAAGCTTTTGTAGCAAACAGAGACCGTAGCAGGAACATCCTGCTCTCATCACTAAGCAGCTCAGCAAGCCCAGGCAGACACTAGCACCCAGAGGCAGTACCCATTCCCTGGTGTCTAACCATTCAGAAAGGTGACTGTCCAGGCGCTCCTTCCAACTCCTCTGTTATCCCAAAGGAGCAGCGCGCTGGCAGCTGTTTGAACCAGACAGTCACATCACTGGCCTCTTTCAGCCCAAGAAATGCAAACAGTCCTGGACAATGCTGGCTTTCCAGGTGCCTTTTAACGCTGAGTATCATCAGGGAAGGTCAGGCAGGGGGTGTTACACAACTGTTAAACATTGCTAACCCTGGGTTTCACCTGTCTGTTGTCCAAGCATCCCGAATGAGGATTTTTTGTCAAGTGGAGACCAATTCCCCAATCTACAAGTGCTTTTAACCCATATGGAAGAAAACACACCAGTTCAGATTCAACTACTAAAGAAACTCCCTGTCTTCAGGCAGAGGATACTAGACCCTGACCAAGGTCTTGCCCATCCATGTACACAGCCAAACACCATGGAACCAAAAATTTCCTCTGCAGCTCTCCTTCCTGACATTCATTTAAAGCTGGCAGCTCTCATTCCCGTACCAGCTCCCTCCTTCCAGCCACCAGAACCTGCATATTCAAAGATGGTTTAAAAAGAAAAAATGAAAAGCAGGTTTTGAGCTGCGAAAGCAGGGAGCTGAACAAATCTTAGTAGATCAGGAGCAGACTGCCTGGTTAGACAGTGTTTTCCAGCCTCCACCTTCTCGCATTCCTTCCCTTCTTCCTAAACAAATAGAACAGCTTGTATTCAGCATCTGAATGGTAAGTTGCTGTAGAAAGTTTGCTTTAATATTTATACGTTCAGCCCTGCTACATGCTTTTGAGCTCCATCAAAGCCTTTATTATAAGAGCACTGAAAAGAGTGAGGACAGGGAGAAGTTAGCTGATGTGGGAGTCTTCCCTCCTGCGTGCACTCTCTCTCCATGTACAAGAAGCAGAGTTCTTTGCCAGGGCCTCTGGGATAAATCCTTTTAATATTTATAAACTGCTACAGTACCCGTAACAAGAGCAGGCAGGTAACACTGAGGTTTGCTGCAAGTGAACCTGACCTCCTCGCCATCCTGGAGAAGGGGGACCAGCACAGGGCACTCTTCCCTCAGATGGAGGGGAAACTCTCCATCGCACTTAATGAAGACAGCAGCAAGCTAGTAGATTCGTTGTAGCTACCTACGTATTGGCTAATTGCATAAGGGCAAGGCCCCAGCAGCCTGGTGTCAGCTCAGCTGTGGTTTGCACGCTGTAGCAAAAGGCTGCGCCACAGCAGCTGGGGATCAAAACCTGCCACCCGCTTCTGGCAGGAGATAAACCCCACTGCGGCAGAGACGGGGTTACCTTCCCAGAATAAAGCGACAGCTAAGGCCAGCGTTCAGCTCAGGTTCTCCTGTCCCCTTCAGGCAGTACCGGAGCTTTCCGTCAGCAGCTGTGCCTCCACGGGGAGCTCGTGAAGGAGCAGGCTCTGTCCCCAACGAGCTCTTTCTGTGCTTTGTCAGAGTAAGTGCCTCTGAAACAGATGCAGCAACTGCAATTGCCTGTGTTTATTGCAGCCCAAGGGCAACGCTTCCTTGCCTGCCGCTACCTCTTGACAGCTCAGGATACCCACGTGAGGGACGGACGTGGTCTCTGAGCCTGGCACAGCGCTGGGGCAGCCCGGGTCGGCCCTGGCTGCAGGCAGAGCTCTGCGCTCGAAGCATCCGCACCGCAGGCAGTGGGCTTGTGGCCCAGCTCCAGTTTTAGCTTTAAGGACTGCTCAAGTACTTGAACATACAACTCTAGCAGGGAAACTGCCAAGCGCCACTAATGACACAGCCCTTCTATTGTCCCAGTGAGATCACTCAGACAAAAGCAAGCCACAAATTCCTCTAATCTTGTCCAAAAGCTCAGCATTTTTTCTTCTAAATATTTAGGCTTCGTAAGACTAAAATCCCAGTGACTCCCAAGGCAGACTGTTTACTGGGTTACCAACAGTTGCTAATATTAATTTGAACCGACCAGATAAAACCCCCAAAACCAGGCTCAAAAAAAAAAAAAAATCTCCCACTGAGGTTTTATGTATTTACTTTTTTATTTAAAATGCCATGACTTCAGTGAGACAGCAAAAAAAAAAAAAAATCAGATGTAAGCTCCCCCTGCCAACAGTTAAACAGAGCTTACACACTGCTGTAGCTACACAAAGGGAAAGGACCTAAGATTGGTTTCTGCTTCATTAGACAAAATACAATGGTTACAGAACAGTAAAAATCAATAGGGAAATATTGAAGCTTGTAATGGATATTGGAAGCTATAAAGCCTGCACATACTGAGGGACCACAGGCCAAATTTAGCACAGTCCTCATAACATACCTACCTTTTCTTTTTGATTACCCATGCTAACAGGTTTGTTTTATAACATTCAATAGGCATTCCACCTTCCTGGCTCCGTGATGTGCCCACTACCTTCAATGAAACCAGGTGTTTAACCAGGTATCACAACTCAGTGCTTCTGGGAAGGGACCTCTGCACCTCAGTTCCTGCAGGGCTCCTCTGAGAGCAGCTCCTCAAAGGGAGCAGGTACCAAAGGCTGGTCTCTCCGGGTCTGTAAGGAACGGTGTGCTTTCCCGTTCCAAGGCCGAGGATCGCTCTTTAGGGAGGTCTGTGCCTCGCTCCATTCCCGATGAGAGAGACGGAGACCAAGAACTGCCCCAAGATATAGACACTACTTGCTGTCATGAAGACGAGTCTCCGTCCCAAAATCAACCCCCAGCCAAGCCACACATTGTTCAGTCACTTTTTTCCAAAGGATAAGGTAACTGTCCCATTGCAACTAATGCTTGATCTTCAAGAAAAGGGAACTGTGGCAGGACTGGTCAGCCTGCAGAAATGCATTTAATGAACCTTCAGTTATTCCCTGCCCAATCCTCCCCCTCAAAAGCCCTACCATAAGAAAACAGTCTTGCTTCCTCGCTTGCATCATAAGTAATTCTGAGCAACCCCAAGGGATCCATCAGCTGTCAGGTTGCCAGAGAAACATGGAGAATATGTAGGCCATAAAAATCAAACTAAAAACCAAGCATCTAATTAGTATGCAAAAATAGAAAATAAAAACTGAACAAGAGCAAAACACTGAACGAAAAGTAAAAATAAACCAGCCCTCATCTGTCCTGAGAGCAAGTTAGAAAGTGGCCTGGAAACACTTCAGCCAAGGCTTAAGGCTCCCGACCTCTCAGTCATTTGGGATAGAGTCCTACAGTTCAGACACCAATTAAATTTTGGAAATCCCCCGCTGGCCCCCCAGGAGGCATGCTTCTGGGGTCTGCAACCAAACTACTCCAACAGGCAAGCTGTGTTCAATGAACCAACTCCTCTTGAGAGGCAGGTGCTTGTCCGTGGTGTCACTTCTGTTAAAAGTTGGTGAATCTACACTGACAACATATTTGGACATAGGTGGGCAACTACCGAGAAACTTAAATTTCATCAGCACAGACTGCAGATAAGCTTGGTGCTGCTCCTATCTGCCAGGAATCTTCTGGGCCCCACTGCAGTAGTTCACAAGGGCCCACCAACAAATTTATTTCTAAGGTCATTGACAACTGTGATGGCAAAAGTCTCTAAAACTGGCAAGCATAAGAGTTGGGGAGAGCTGAAGACAGAGCCCCAAATACTGTATCCATCACCTGTATTATTAACAAGCCAGGCAGAGAACGCATTACCGCTGAGAGTACCGAGCCTGCTGTACAATCCGTAGCTTGCAAGACATGATAAAACCACTGAAAAAGTTTCACAATGCAAGTCACTGTCTGTGAAAGAAAGAATAAGATGAAATTTTAATGCAGCTGCCCTCCAATTCAGCTTAGTATGTAAATCAACAAACCAAAGACATGAACGTGAGGTGTGTAAATACAGCAAGGTGTGCAGACAAATCCCATGGGCACCCATGGCCTAGGTCAAGCATGTGAATCCGAAAGCAGATGTGTGCCATGCTCCAAGTTGGAAACGGACAGTTTGGAGGCAGGAATTGTCAAGTATCATAATTAAAAGCAGAAAAGACATCCTATCCAGTCCTCCCTGTTCATCACCAGGCATAAACTTGCACTTGCTGGCAAAGGACAAGGGCCAAAGAGATTGCCTATAGCTGCAGGTAATCTCACACTGTCAGAAAATCACTCTTAATTTCGTCACACCAGCCATCCTTCTGATCCCCTTCTTTCCTGCATATGGGAAGGGAGAAAACCAACAGGACCTGCAAGAAAAACGCTGCCTTTACCTGCCAGTGTTGAGGGCGGGGAAGAAAAGGCCAGGAGAACACCATTTGTTATTCCCAAAGAAAGCAGAGACATCGAAACAACACAACCCACAGCCCAGTACTCCTGGAGATGCTGCCAACCTTCCTTTCTCTCCAGAAGAGAAGGAAAGACTCCTCACCCCTCACCAAAAACAACACAGCCCCTCGGGAGCAGACACATCCCACACAATCCTCTTTTAAATAAGGAGGCACCTCCTGTGGGCAGCAGATTACCAGCTGTTCTAGCTAAGCCTCACAGCTCGGAGGGGGCTGTGGAGAGAGTCTGAGCCCTGTCCTCTTCTTCCCCAGATCAATTGGCTGCTTCTGCTGAAGGACAGCAGGCTACAGATGAGGGCCACAGCTCAAATAAGCATTGCTCTAATTCAACATAAGCATTAAAAATAACAAGCAGTACTTTAAAACTGGGATTGCAAATCACAACAGCTACATTTTAAAGCTACAGAGGATACTTTAATGCTATAATCCATATTAATCTGACACTAAGAACAAGACAAATACACCACGGATACTAATATGGTGCAGATGGTAAAGTGCAGGGCCATGTTAATGAAAGATGAGACTCCACTATTCTTCCCTCTAGCATGCATACACACTTCCCTTAAATATTTACTCTAGCGTTAATGTCAGCAGTGAGTTCCAGCCAGTCTGTAGCTGATGGCAGCATGAAGTGGTGTGCTGTTCCACAACAGCAGACAACAGCAAGTGTCCTAACTCCAAGGTAAAACATGCCTCTTATCAGGGTGATTCTAGCCCTGCCCAAATCTCAGAACACTACTCAACTGCTGCCTGAAGATGCTCATGAAGTCAAGGAGAGTTACATGTGAACACTCATCCTACAAAGTGATGACCGAGCTGTCCCTGGTAGAGAGGAGGCACACGCATAGGAATATCTCAACTCACCCTTTAGGATGTGTCGAACAATTTTAATGGAGCTGCCTCTCATGTTCAGAATCTGATGGACTCTCTGACGAATCTGATAGGGGATAGGAAAGAGAAGAAAATAATCTTCAATACAACACAAAACCATGCACAGCCCCACTTTCTCCCACTTTGAGGGAAGAGCAGAAACCCTCATCACCACAAAACCCAACTAGCCTTGCTAGTCCACAGTCCCAGAACACCTACTCAGAACATTCAGGAAGGCATGTGGCACAGATACAAGTAACCACAGAACATATTCACAAACCCCAGTGTATTCACACCAGCAGAGATGCAGTATTTTGCACAGATCAAGAAAAGTCACCTGCTGTAGTCTGCCTTCGTGAGAGCTTCTGAGAGAATGTCCCCTTCCACTACTCTCTCAGTAGTGGCATACATAGGGCCTTTCCATTTCAAACTGTGACCTCACTTATGGCAGACTGTATGAATTCAGTGACAATGATCAGCTTCTGTACCCACTAATGCCCTCCTAACTTCTATAACTTGAAGCTGTATGGATACAAGTGCAATAAGCAGGAGGTTTCCTCCAAAAAAAGGGAATTAGAGAGAAGATTATTCAACGAGGAAGTATTTATAAGGATTTAGAGTCTTGTCTGTATCATGGATAGAAACACAGATGATCTGACAACCTTGTATATAGCTTTACCTGGGGAACATTGGCATTACAGATCTCTGCCATGATGTAACAAATGAGCTGTAGAACAAAGAGACCAGCATCCAGGCGACGGAGATAGAATTCATCTTCCATGTCATCGTCTATTATCTCTCCCCGACGCACCATGTCCTGTAAAGCAACACAAAGAAAAGGTATGATGATTGTCTCTCAAAGTACTTCCCATTAGCAGTGGCAAAATGTTGGTGATATCTGCAATTTCTTAAGAAACGCTTTGTTCCCCAAAACATTAACATACATATATTTCTCGCCAAAGAAGTACTTTTAATAATTCATTTAAATTCACAAAACATTTCATTCAGTTTTGAACAAGGTTTTGCCTTTGCTGGTTGTGAAGTGTGTCCATCTGCAAATTAAAATTTTAATTTAAACACACAAATTACATTTCTAAATTGAGTGATTAGAGACTGTGAATATGGAACAAACCAGTGTATCTATTATTTATAAGTTCTTTGTCAAAATGGAACAAAAAAACTGCTCTTTTACTGGCCATTTGAGGGTGCTGTTAAGCAGTGCAGAACATGACTCCAGCAGATTCAAAGACCTATCAGGCTTCCAACTTCATTATCGACTGATGAATGAGAAACCAGGTCCAAACATTCTGCACAAGTACAGCTTTACCATGCCCAGCCTTGCTCTTCCAGCTTCATTTGTTAGCGATACTGACAGGGCCAAACCCTAGCCAGGGTCTGTTAGCAGAAGACCACTGGCTTCCCCGGGAATGCCGACAGTTCGTTCTTCCTCTGCACATACGGTGTTTCACTAGCAAGACCTGCCCAAACAGAGGCCAAAGGCAGAACACAAGAGGCCATTCCATTCATCTTGTTCAGACAGAGCATCTTCAAAACACTGGCAAAAGGAGCCCGGCAATAAGCTCAGAGCAGTTTTCTCCCAAGAAAGGCCGGCCACATCCAACGGCTAAACCCGCCATCCATTTTCATGGAGACTGACAGGCCAAAATAACTGATGTCATGTGTGACCTTTTGCATTTTGGGGTTTGTTTTTTGGTTTTGCTCTTAAATAAAGGAAGCAGCTTGTCAGACCCTGCTAGCTCGCTGCAGCTTGTGTGATTTATTATGCAGCCGGCTGGCAGGTGGGCACACACCAGTGGAGCAATATTTTCTCATTAGAGCCATCACCAGTGAGAGCACTGTACCTGTAATGCTCAACAAGAAGTGCTTCCTCGGGGTGCACAGGCTCCAGGCAAACACACGCAATGTCACCAGCACCAAAGCTGATTTAGGCTACCAAATTTTCCTGTTTTGTCAAGCCAAGTCCTCGCATCTGATTATAGGTAGAATCTTTTAGGCTCAAGAAGGAAAATTAACCCTGTGCACTTCTCACTGGAGAGAGTACAGTGGATGGTCATCGTACAGAAATCTGATTAAGTGACTTAGAAGTACAGCTATTTACCACTGCATGCCAAAAGTGAGAGGAAAACATACATAATGAAATACTTTTTCTTTCCTCCTAGAAATCTAGTTTGCCAGTGAAAGAACAAGTGAAGTTTAAAAAACAATACCTAGTTACCAGTGCCATAAAGTCAACTGTTTTGGCTACACTCCAGGATGCTTTAGCATCAGATCCTGTATACTCCAGCATTTGCACAACTAATTTACTCCAGTTTCTCAAAATCATGGGCACAGACATGACTGGGCAAAACTTGGGGGCAAGTTGACAGCTCTTGACAGCAAAAAGAAAAATCCAATTTTTGTGCAAGGAGTGACTTTCCTCACCCTACATCCACGCCAAATTGCTTGAATCTGATCAAATCTGGTCTCTAAAGCTAAACAATGTTGACTCTGGCTAGCAAGAGATTGGAAGCCATTAACTGAAATATCAAAAAAAAACATTCCAGAAGGACGACAATTCCTGAACTACTGCTTACCCTCCTCACCGCACACATGCTTACTGGCTACTCTTCTCAACAGTGCTAAATTCCTGAACAGAAAAACATCAACAGGCCAGGATTTTGAATCTCCAGAGCAGGAAACAAAGACCGTGTCTGTTCTGTATTCTGATCCAAGCACGGTGATCACAGGAGCCGAATCCAGGCAACTGCTGTCTTGATTACACAGAGAAGGCAGCAGTTACAACAGCCCCTCTAGACAGAGAAGCAAGATTATTTTGTGCCAGTAAATTAAGCAGATATGAATTAGAAGACAAGTACAGTTTTAGGGTGCCTTTTCACAGTCTTTTTTATTTTAAACCACAACCACCCTTTAAATGCTAATCTGCCTCCCAGTACAGTACCAAATAGCCACCTTTCCACTTTGTCTCTCTTTCAAAGCTGTCAAGTTGCTAACCTCCAAATGAGCACTCAGATGCCATTTCTAATCTGCCAACAATATGTACTGAGATGCCCCTTGCTGATGGGAGAAGACAGCAATAAGATGGGCTTCTGTGAAGCTAAAATGAGCTTCTCTCACACTAATGAGGCAGGACTGACAGGCCTCGAGGTGTCAAGTAGAGGCTCAAACCCTAAAGACACAATGGATCTGCCAATGCTACACAAAAGATCACATCTGCTCCACATAGTCACTGGAGTAGGGCCCAAAAGATTCTCCGCAACCTCCTCCTTCCTTACCTACCATTCACCTTCCCCAGCACACACAGCAAGGCTGGGCAGCGCAGAAGGGACGGGCGCTGATCGAGAACAAAGAACACCATGAGGATCCTGGTTTTACTTCCTCACCAGGTGGGATAGCGAGGCCGCTCCAGATCATCAGAGACAGGAAGGCTCCCAGTGCCCATGCAGAAAGACACCTCTTGTCTCCTACACCAAGTATAGATTCTCTCCCCTTACTACTTTCTGTCTGTATTGCTGGGGAGGGGTAAGTGATGCAAGCCATGCTCAGGAGGTGCTTTCAGACCACAGGCTAATAGTAAAATCAAGGTCATCGCTAAGCCCTCGGTCAAAAAGGATATGCAAGAGACAGGAATCGACACTTGCAACAGGAGAGGAGCAAGCAGAAGCCTCGGGTGAAGTCACGCCATCATAACAAGGACTGCCTAGGACCATATGCTTTCAGCTCACAGCTATGACAACAATTTCCCCAGGAGCCTCTTTCACATGCAGAGGCTGCGGACCCCATAGTGTCTTCAGCAGACTGACCACCGTTTTCCTTGAAACACAGAACAGTTAGGACTGACCCCTCGTCAGGTCATGGACTCTACTGCAGCCAGGAGAGCAGGCAGGTATCCAGGTCACACCAAGGTGACCAAGAAGCCCTCAGAACCACACAAGAAACCACCAGAGCCCTCTGCCATGGGAAGGACTTTCTTCATTTCTGCCTTAGAAGTGGAAACACACTTGAATTTCTGTAAATTGAGCCACCAGTCTGCAAGAGCTGAAAAGCTCATTGCGATTGCTACAAAGCATACCATCACTTCCAGGTCAGGAGAAACAGAGCAGCAGCTCCTGCAAAAGCATGAGCTCAACTTCAGCAGCAAGAAATGGGAACCATGTTAGGGCAGTCATCTAAAAAGACCCACCAGTCTCAGCATCAAAGTTCAAAGCTCACTTCAGTTTGCTGGCCGTTTGCTGGAAAAGCTCGCAGTACAGACAGTGCAAATTCAGCCACGCTCCAGAACGCGCACACCCTCCTGTGAACACAGTTGTGTTCTTTTCACTTGCACTAGCACAGCCCCTGCCAGGACACTACATCCTGCCCTCACTACAACTCCAGGCAGTTCAGCCTTTCTAAACCGAACTGAAATGTTGGGCTAATACAAATTCCTATTTCAGTTATCCCAATCTGTGGGCATTGCTCTCATGCTAGGAGTTCCACCTCTCCCTTTCAAGGATGGAATGACTTAACTGTAGCACAATTAGCATGTAATTTGTAAGTCATTATAGCACAAAGTGTCTGGTGAGAATATTTTATCGAATAAACCTGCTGAGTATAATTTTCTGCGGAACTATAAAAATATTAAACCATCTCCTGTCTTTTCCTATCATCTTTAGAGATCACTAAGGCTATAGCTGCCGCCTGTAATTATACCTCATTTTAGAGGGAGTTAAAAGCCATAGGATTTTGCACCATTTCCTACAGAAAGAATTAAAGAATTTGAGACGGGGACAAGATATTTTCTAGGTTTCATTAACTAAAAACTCTGAGAAAAGTGCTAAGACAGGCATCAGGTGTTGGAGACAAATGCTCACATGGACTTTGCTCCTGGGTTTCACATGGCAATTAGGGTAATCACTAAGTTATCACCTCTGATCACTTCCAAATAGATTCCGCAGAAGCAGACACGTGGGTAACACTGAGAAGGGACTCAGCGGACCTCATCCTGTTTCACTGTCCAGATTAAGGGTGCAGTTTCATTACAACCATTCCTTCTCAGAAACAGCTGGCTTCAGAAATTCCTCCCCTCCCTTCTACCCTCAACTATTCCCACACCTTCACTGCCACAGGCTGAAGAGCTGGGCTACAAACCAGATCGCTAAAATAAGCCAAGATAAAAGAAAGAAAAAGGAAGAGAACTGCAAGAGTAGGAGCTTCTTATGCCAGCTGCACTACTAAAGATAAAACATCAGGTATGATACACTCAGCCATTCCTTGTGTGAATAGGTTTTCACTTCTTGTAATGCAAGACTTACACTAGGATACTCTGTCCATCTGACTTGGATCTCGTTCTCATCAGTATAGGCTGAACCTGTAAAATCTCATCAGGTATCATTTTTTCTTTGGGGCAGGGAGAAAAGTGAGGATCTGTATACCAGATTTTTGGCATACTATGTCCTCTACTGCAAGAGAAGGTCAAAAGTCCCCAGGTGACATAGCACAGTTTCTAAAGGACCAAGTGTTCATACCATCCACTTCAATGATTCATGTGCCACAACTAGAAACATTAAAGTGCTCCATAAATCCTGTCACAGCTAGACAATGCTGTGATTCGACAGACAGAATGATGGCTTTTGCCTACTTCTGCGTGGGGAAAACTCTTGAGCCACTTCAGATCTCAGCAGACTATGTCCCACTGACCATTTGAGGACACTACCAAACAAAGCAAATGATAAATCCAAGGGTGTTCCAAGCTAGGCATGAACCTCAGCATCGTTATTTCATACACGTTGTGCCCAATATATTGCACATGTAAGACGTTTCTGCCAAATCCTATTATTAGCTTTAATAGGAGTGAAGAATAGGGATCCACTTATTCTAGCCATTCTAGACTACAGAGCCCTGCTGTGGGGCAAAAGCATAGTGGCCTTCTGGATCCAGGAGGAAAACCTGAGGTTCTTTGATTTCTCTTCTCTTGTGCATCTATAAACACGAGCAGGTTAATATTATTAATGAAAGAGCTTCTACACAAACTTCTTCACACTCAAATTCCCTTTACCCCTGCTTTGTGCTGGCTGTTTCCTATAGGTGTTAACATTTGCAGACTGCTTCAGGATCTTTTTGGATAAAGGGCACATAAACTAGATCTGCATGTTGCATTTAAGGGCTCTGTATAGCAGCTGCCCATACGCCACAAGACTTCAGCCAGAAAAATGCATTCTGTTTTTTGAGTTCTAAAACCCACACACCAACACTGAAATGTAAAGAATAAATAATTTCTTGCTCTGTTCCAAGGAGGATGAATGGAGCATGGAAGGATAGCAGGAAAGGGTAAAGGCTGTTTTTCTTCAGGCCACTGTTCATTTGTGAAGCTGCAGCTGTCCATATGGAGCCTGAATGCTGGCAGCAAAAGCAACTCCATTCATCACTCACCCCCATGCCTTTTTGAGCAGCAGCAGCGCTGCTGAGCTCTGATGCCCTCGGAATGTTTGCCAGTGCCCAGAGAAGTGGCCTTGGCCGTGGGCAGACAGCTGTTTGTCGGAGCCTGGCAGGGGGCTGCAGCCCGTGGCACGCTGAGCTCACCCGCGTGCAGGGACAGCGGCTGCAGTGATTACTCTCCGTCAGCGCTAATCAATCTCACACCCTCTTCAGTGCCGATACAGATAATCTTGTGGGAAGCTGGCCAAGCTCGCTAACAGCTCTGCAAGCTGCTTCCTGACTCCAACAGCTCGCTCTCTTTCAAAAAGTCTGTTCCAGCTTCAGTTCCAAGAAAGTGCTGTGTGGTACCAAGGCTCATGTCATTCAAACGATTCACTGCTGGTGTGCAGAGAGCACACCAGCCTTTGGCTGCAGCCTCATCTAACTAATCAAAATAGACGCTTTCTCGCAGCTGATCAGAACTCTAAAGACCAGGGTAGGAGGCCTCGCACATTATCATGTAATTGTCTCTCTGCATTTCACTTACTCTCCATCTGCCAAACCAAGCAAGATTGCAGCCAAGTAAAAGTGAAGGCAAATTGAAGCACAGCCCTCCTAGTAAAATTCGCCCTAAGAAAAGGCCAAAAGCACTTGCTGTAAAGAAGTTCTCAGCCCATTTTATCTGAGGTTAACTGAAAGCTGGAGAGCAGGGCAACAAGAATTAAGAGGTAACAGCACATGTATGAGGGCATGGCTCAGAAGAGTGACCTGGCTGAGCCAGAAGCTCTGTGCAGACGACATGCCTGTGCAGAGGTATTATAGACGTGAGCTGGCAAAACTTAAGCAATACATACATGTTTCTCTCCATCAATCTTCTTATCGGCTGCCTGCATTGCATCCAGGTACTTAAAATACAATTCCATCAGCCTATCAACCTGCAAGGGCAGAAGAGAGAGACCTAAGCAAGAAAAAAGAACAATGCAATCATCTTTAATCCTTCATGCTATGTTGTTTTCCTCCCAGCTGCAGTCTTCACAAAGTAACAGGCAATTCTGTCACTCACAGGAAGGACTACATTACAGAAGGATGGTACAAGTGTTGGTCGGATAAGCACGCGGAGTCTGCAGGCATTTGAATGTAATCCCGCATCACAATATGGTCTTGTCGGCTCCAGCTAAAAGGTAGCAAATAGACACGTGTCCCTAGGCCACTCGTTCTCCTGTGCTGTGGTTCTCCAGTTCTCCTGGCTTCCTCAACAGACCTTTCCATCTATGCTGTATGCAGCTAAGCTTATTTTAAATGTATCAGACATATTAGGGCTCTCCCGCTCTCCTCTGAACTGTATTAGGCAATTGAAAACCTATCCAGTAATGGGAAATTTTCTGCAATTGGTAGAACAGGTTATGAAAAATACCTTTAAAACACACTAATGAGGAATACTAAGGAATCAGTATTTCCCCAGTGGCAGAATTTACAAATCCCTTGGGATTACTGGTTTGCAAAAGCTGCTGTTTCTGTTTTGCAGCTGTTTGATCTATCCACCACCATGTAAATATTTTGGAAAGAACTTCCCAGAGTAAACACCACTAAAGTGACACATTCTAGGACAGGAATGGGGAATGTTAGATGTGTACTATAGCAATTCCTAAACTCTCTGCAAGAGAGCTTCACTAGAAAAACTGGCACCTTTCCACACTGCCCTGGTCTCACAGAGCTAGCACAATGTAATACCACATAATGTGTTACATGATCACGCTTCAGCAGAGAGACACAACCCAGGACTGAGAATCACTACTGCCATGTGCAAAAGCACCAGAAAACAAGAGCACATGTGATGTGGGAGGCCAAGCACCAAAGGCATTTCCAGTTCTCCAGTTCGTAGATAACAACATGAATGAGAGAACGATGGCCTGTGAGGGTACAAGTCTCTATAGGCAGGTATAGTGACGGCTTTTCAGTAACTTAGTGAGTGTACACAGGCCCCCTGCCGTTATCAAGTATCCTCCCAGCCTGGTAGCCCAGAGACTGCAGACACATATTCAGCACTCACCTTCTCACTGTCATTCTCTGTGAATTTATTCAGCAACCGTGTCCTCTGCTGCCCTCTCAGGTTTCGCAGAAGGGAGGCCAGGATGGAACAGACATGTTCTAGAGATACAAAATAAAAACTGCATGCTGAGATCAGGAACAGGAGCTTATTTTCTCTGTAACATGCCATTAAATTTACTACTAGCACTCCTGCGTGTAGCTGTTGATAAGCGGAACCCTGGTTCCTTCCCATCACCGGTGAGAGGTGGCAGAGCAGCAGCGAGAGCAGCAAGCCATGTTTGCAGGGAGCAGAGACAGCTCCTCACCCATCACAGCCCAGCTAGCAAGGTCTCCTCTGGCTCTGCTGCACTACTCCTGCTATACTGATCCTGCTTTTCCTCGGTGACCTGAAAAAAGCACCTTACATAAAGCACAAATTCTGCTCCAGGTTACCTCCCCAGGCTGGCGCGCCTGCCTAGCAGCACACACTCTCTTTTTGGCAACCTCCATCACAGCTAAAGGCACACCATGCTGCCTCCTCCCTTGGGGCTAAAAGGAATCCTGGCCAAAGCCAGCACTGTCACTCAAATGACCCTTAAGTTACCAAAGAGGGGACGGTTATTGAAACAGGAGAGCTTGCGAAAGGAATAACTGTGCCAGTGTGCAGCTCCTGCAGAGTCTTAACTGGTATTAGCGAGAGGAAAAAATCCTCAAACAAACCACTTTTATTTACAGAAAATCCCATGGAATGAATACGAATGTGCCACAACAAAACAGAAACGACCAAATAAACGTGTTCTACGGTCTTATCAATTGCACTTGGGGGTCATATTTTACAGCACAAACCTTGGAGCCAAGTGAAAAGTCAATGCTGCAAGCACACAAGAGACATCTGTGTTAATGTCCAACCACAGTTTCATTCTGAAAGGTGACTGAACCAAGTGCCTCGAACCCACAGCAATGCTGGTCTCCTCCTGAGGAGCAGGACTGAGTTCTGAGGCCTTCTGCAGGAACACGGATGCGCCTTGGTGGGGGGCCACAAAAGGAGGTATCAAAGGGCCACGTGGCATTGCTGCTTCTGTGCCTCACACACCGTTCAGAAGCTCCTCCTGAGCGCGCTTCCCAGCACCCCCCCGTACGCCGTCCCTCACCAACACGGTGCACAAAGCACCAGGTTCAAGTGGTGTTCAAAACCACAGTGTTTCAGAACAGGGCCTTGAGCTCTTTGCTCCTTGAGGGACAGAAAGCAACACGATCTTCTTCAAAAGCACACTTTTTCATGTAGGGTGTCTTACACTTCTTTAGCCGCTAATATTCGGCTGTACCAGACTTCAGCAAAGTACAAAAGCAAGTGCTTCTCTGTGTCCTTGTTTCTTCAGAAGGATTAATTAGTTTTATGTGTAATTTATATACTATATATATCTATATCTATATATATAAAAACATACTGGGTTTGAAACATTTTGAGTCAAGCTCTTCAAGTTAGAACTCTCATGCTCTGGCTCTTCCTCATTTTGCCCATGAACATTTTCCAGGGCGGCAGAACCAACTCACCCCTGGGAGCCAGTGTGAGGCGAGAGAAGGAGCCCAGGGAAGGCATCTGCCTTCCTTTTCTTGTGAAAGGGAAGCAGTACGGCCACACACTGCAATTCTGCACCCCTGGGATCACAGGAGATGCAGAGATGCAAATCATTTGCAAAATGTATGCCGACACCAGAAATTATGTTGGCAGTATCAAAGAGTATATGGTTTTAATATGGGGAAATAAAACCAAGCACAAAGGTGCAAAGCAAATGAGAGAGGCATGAGTTTCTCTCCCTTGCCAAATCATTTGCTATTGCTTCCTGCCTACAGGTCTGCATTAAACACAGACCTTATGTTTTTGATATCTCAATATATTCAAAACTGTAACTTCTCCAGGATGTCCTCACCATAATCTTGCTGATTAAGACTGATGAAAAATAACAGCCATAAACATTTCCTCACCCACAGTGGTGGGGAGAGGAGGCAGGGCGCCAAGATTTGTTACTTTCAGAGAGGAAAATGTAATGTGCAGAGGAAAGGGATCATCATCTTAATGCCATCAAACCATTTTAACATGCATTTCCATGGTGCTGCCTAGCCTGGAGCCATGAGAAGCCTTGATCGATTGCACCAGCGTACAAAGAACAAGCGACACCGACGTGTTTGCAGGGAGCTTCCGCACTAAACTGCCAGCTTACGCTTCTGCGGAAAGGCAAAGCCATACAAGCCGCTTGTCGAAGTTGTGTCTGCCCTCTCTGCAGCACAGATTATCTGCACACTACATAAGGGCAGCAAACAGAAGAGCCTGTACACACGCACGCACACACCCCATTTCATTAGCTACTTATAAATGTAGCTTCCTTAGAAACAGATTTGTGCCTGAGGTGGTGTCAATTTTTCATGTACCAAAGAGATTGGGAGAGCTGCTGGCAGGAGGAGCAGGGGAGATAACAGGTTTATCGGGTGGCCAGCACCGTGTGGCTGCTCTGTCATTTCGACAGGATAACATGGGGGTGAAGGATGGCTCTTGGTATGTCAGTGCACGCTCTCACTGCAGAGAAACAGTTATTCCACAAAAAGCGACACCAAGTCAAGTGTCTACATTAAAAAATATTGTAAAAGCCTCCAAAGTCCTTGCAAGATTCTATTTTTTTAAGGTGAAAAAACCCACAACAAAATGAAGACTTTTTTTTTTCCACATATATCCCAACAGATGCTCTGCTGTTTTAGAAAGAAGCCAGCATTCTGTATTTCACACTATTTTTTCCCAAACCTTCTTTTTTTGGAAGTGTTTAGAAGTGTTGACACAGTATTTTAGCAGTAATATTCTCACCAATGATATATCTTCATTGCTTTTTTTTCAATATTCCTTTACTAGGAAATGTATTTTAGCCATCATTCTTGCTTTAGTGCTTATATGCAGATATTTATCCATTTTATCAATAAAATCTTTGAAACTACTGAGAAATAGCTGACACAGGTTTTTTAAGAATGAGGTTATTCTTTCAACTTATCACTCCAGAAAATCCAGGAAATATTTAGTTGCCTGGTCGAGATGTACAAAAAATATTTTACAGAAATATTTCTGAACTATCTAAACCTTTTTTTTTAAATCAGCTTCCTGAAAAAAAAAATGCACTAGTGTGTTTCGTGCCCCCCCCCAAGTCACAATTATGCCATAACACAACTCCTGGCCCAATAAACACAAACATCCATGTGCAAGGACACCAGCCAAAATCAGGGCAAACCTTGGGTAAGAGAAGTGCTATAGGATAAGTGGCTGAATCCATTATTCAGTGGATTAAAGCATTTACACAAGCAATCAGAAGTGAGAGGTGTTAACCTGAGAGTGAAGGTTTCTGTGGATGTGAGGGTCTCACCGTTTTCCCACGGACTACACCAACATCTATCTCACATATGCAAAATTTTAAAAGTCCATAATCACAGTATTTGCTCAGGGTCAGATCTTCTTCGGAAAATGATTAGTAGCTGGTGCTGTTCCTAGTCCTCAGAAAGCAAAACCTGCAGCTGCCCAGCTTTGATCTCAGCTGACAGAGAAGAGGCCACAAGCTGCACATCGCCCTCAGGCGACACCTCAGGCAGCCTGCCTGCCTCTGAATATCTTGGGAACTTCTCAATAATCCAGCCAACGCTCAGCCAAAGTCCACATCACCTGCACAAAAAGCATCATCTTCAGGGAGGGCAACAGACAAGGCCAGAGGCAGAAGTTGCTGCCTAGCCCCCATTTCTAAGAACGACTAAATAGGTTTCCTTTGAAAAGCAAACACCAAAATGAGCCACAGTCAGCACCACCAAAGATTCCTTTAAAGGGATAATGGTTATCAGCTGGCAGCTAGTATGCATAAAGAACAACTTTTTTCATATAAACATCCCAAAATCTCACAAATTCGCGGATATGGGAAGACAGAGGCTTCTTTGTTATTAGCAGATAATGCTGTTTTCTGCCCCATCGGCTGCCTCACCTGCACGTACCACTACTCTCCACAATGCCGACGCTGCAGCGCAGCGCACCGTGCCAGCCACATCCCTGGTTCTAGGCAGGTCATATCGCTTGTGCTCACCCAGCTGCACCACAGTCCTGCTTAGATCAGGATCACCTCGGGCTCTCGGAAGCCCTTCCCTCTCCAGACAGGCACGAAGACTTCAGAATGCAAGTAGTGTTTAAAACACCCTAATTAGATCGATCTTGACTTCAGCTGCGGTGTGTTGGAATACAGATTAATCTATTCCATGGCTGGCACTGGCAGCTGCAACAGCAGGAGGTCCTGTCAAATCAAGCCGTAACATTATATCCCCCCCCTCCTTTTTTTTACATTTCATTATAACAGACATCTGCCTAGTAGGGGAGGAAGCTCAAGCATTCTCCCCTGCAATACTGATGCAGAGGAGGCAAGCATCCTTTGGGAGGAAGGGGAAGGCGTGCGCTTCTGGGTGCAGCGGGACAGCAGCCATTAGGTAGACGAGCAGGGTATTCTGCTGAACCCGGTAGAATACATTTAAGAGCCTTCTGTCTTGTAAAGAACTCTTAAGATAAATTGTAGTTTCTAATTAGGAGCAGGAAAGTACCAGGAAAAAAAAAAGGCACCTCTTTCAGGAGCTTCTATCCTTCCTACACACAAAACTCTGCAGCTTCACGTCTGTTTGCTGGGAAACTTGGATGAAGCCCCCTAAGGAGCACCAGCTCCCCAGCTCTGGGAGGGAGGATGCTCGCACCGAGGCCACGCTGTCAAAACACCCCAGGACCAGGCGTGCAACTGACCCAGCTGAATCCGCAGCAGAAGAGGAGTGATGAGAGGTGACTTCTGGAGTTTCTCCTCTGCACAGCTTTTGGATGCACATGAAATGCATTCAGACGGAGGTTTTGCAATGCAGCTTGTAAAGTCACAGAAGACTGACTGCTCCTACACTCCACTAGTGTTTTGGTTCATTACAGGTGGAACCACAGACATGGTATTCCAATGGTGTAGCATCTAATAAGCTTACCTGTTTTCACATGCATTAATAATCTGCACTTTAAAAAGAGTAACCCACGCAAGTATCACAGTATTTTGCCAAGAAAAATCTTATCTTAAAATACTGACAGCAGTAAAAAAATACTGATTTTACTGATGGGTAAAGTGGGGCCTGGAAAGGTTGAAAAAACTCCACACACAATGCCCCTGGTGAGCTGGAATCCAACCATCACGCTGAATGTAAAGCAAAATTCTTTCTATCGATTGAGAAAGTTTATTTTTGTGATGTTCTTGTAACAGAGAATACTAACTTTAATTGAGATAAATTTAACTCCGCACTCAGCATCATGGCTCATTCAGATAACAGATTCCTGTCACATTCTGGAGGGTTGATGGTAAAATAACAAATTGGCATAATAAAGTTCTGTTTAAACAGACTGATGCCTTCCCTAGGTATTCACTTCAGAAGACCACCAAATGAAAAATATTTTCTGCTGGCTGACAGAGGGTGTTCAGTTAATAAAGGCAACTCTTTATCAGGCCATTTTTCTGTTGCTGCCTTTTCACTTTTCCACGGCCAGGGAACTTAGTTCTGCAGCAGGTATTCATTCCAAGGGCTCTGCTACCTTTCAGTGTATGTTACAAAGGAGTAAGAGCATATTTACTAAGAAACGGGTTTTGCTGTTGTTTTTCAAAGGAAGCGTATAGCTGAGTATCTCCAAAAGAGGCTTCCTTATTGTTAGAGGGTCAACAGGCAAAAAAACACAGTGATAGGAATTCTCATTTCGAAATTGGCTGAACTAATTCTCAGGTTATCAAATTAAGTATTCCTAAGTAAAACTGACATCTAAGTCAAGAGAAGGCATTTAAATGATGATGAATTGGACAAACATCTTTTTATAGTTCATCAAACTCTCTAAGTGAGCAAAACTAGACTGCAAATAACTGTCCTGAGAAAGAGCAGGAGAATATACAGCCTATCGAGCAAGTTATGATTGCTTCACTACAGACTAATTCAGAAGGAATTTGTGTTTTCTCCATTTTTAGCTGACTGAGACTGTTCAAGAACTTCAAGTTAGCATCCAATGCTTCAATTCAACTGTTGCTGTGGGAAGACCAGTACCAAGAGCCATTGCACCCTTACGGACAGTGAAGACAAGCTGACCCTCAGCTTTGCAACAGAAGAGATTTTGGAACACAAGATACAGCATCCCCCACATTCCAAAATTCACAACATGGAAGCATTATTTCAAATCTTACCCTATATTTATGCCAAGAACCACTCAGAGCCAAATTCCCATTCATTCCCTACAGTCTCAGCCACTAGACACTTGCCTCTGCCCTCTCTGCCCTTCCAGCTCAGTTCCACTGAAGCCAGGAGGCAACCAGGCTCCCCTCAGGGTGCCCTGTCAGTACACACGAACATGGCAGATCTCATGATTTTACGTGTATAATGTAGACCCCAGTCCCAGATTGGCCAAGACCACATTTTCTCCACAGTTTGGTGTTTACCTTTGTACCAATGCTCACTATAGGTAGCCTATATTATACTACCATGTATTACTTACCATATAGATAAGCCACAACAAAAGACTACGTCCAAGCTGTGCTGTATCGTACCTTGTACACGGTGCTCAGTCTCTGACTCGACACCCATCTGGATGACGCTACCAGAGGCATCGCAGTCCTTAATCAGGAAGATTACAGGGATCAGTCAATCACAAAAACAAACACTGAGCATCTAGTGGAATTAAATGCATTTCTGCAGTAATACTTGTCACTAATTCTCCACCTCCTACAACCTACCTCATCCGCCTTTCCATCTGCTCCACACAATGCCAAGCAGCACCTGAGGGGGACCCCGCTAACGTTATTCAACAACCTCACAATAAAACCCTATCCAAGACGCACTCCTTTCTACAGCAACAGGCTATTTCTCTTAAAAGCTGGCCAAGCTGGCTGGATGCTCACAAGTATTTTGACCCCCCAGACATAGGAAAACTCTAGCCATTTCTGTCTTCATCTGCAAAATACTTGCTTTGAGTTGCTTCACTGCCTCAGAAAAAGGCAAAATGCTTCAAATTAGATTCTTCTCCCAAACCTAATACCCTCAGAAGTATATCGTGATCTGTACAAAGTCAGGCAAAATTCAAGTGTAGATAATGCATAGTCAGTTAGACACCACCAGCCCAATCTTCAGGCTCAGATCATCCATAAAGATGGTTAAGAAATTTTCCCTTTCTCCTTTCCTAATTACATAGTGTATATAAAGCACAAATATGTGCAGTTTGGATTTAAATTGTTCACAGGGTCCCTAGAGTAAATAATTTTTAAACACTGACAGTGTTTAAAATGTAGCTAACCAGCACTGCCACCTTTATGCTAGCTTTTAAAAACAGAGAGAAATACATTACAGAAAAGTTATTTTTATCAAAGTTAATTTGGCTTATAAATTTCTGTAATAAATAAAAGCTCACCAAGTCACACTGAGATTTTTTTTCACCAGGGTATTTATTATTTTGCCACATTCAGAACACTGCCTTCAAGACAATAAAATAAACTTTTTTTTATAGACTCTCTCTTATCTAAAAAACAACACTACTATAAAACAAAGACAAGGGGAGTATTTTCCTACCACCATCAGACACATATGAAAGATTTTGTGCTCTAAAGATGGCGCATCAGATGCCCAGCAAGAAGAATGTCTCTGCAGCTAACTACAGCTAAAGCATCCTCGCGCCCCAGCTGGTGCTGGTACCTGCATCCTGGCGACACTCTGCAGCTGCAGACAAAGGGACGCCCAGGATGGGCGGAGGAGGTAGAGCTCCAGTGGACAAACGCTTCTGGCAGAGCTGTTTGGTACCTCACCCTGTGCTGAAGCCTTTTAACAGGGTTGTCCTTCAGCAGTTGTAATTAGGCTCCAGGGTTAATGGGCTATTAAGAATTTCATATTTTGCAGCATAACCACGAGTGTCTGTCCCGATGCAGTCTCAATGGCATTACAGTGAACGCGTTCCCAGCACACCTCCTCAGAACTGCTTTTTAATAAATACTGGTGCCTCTGCTACAAAGCCATTCTAGTTAATCCTTTAAAAGAGTATGTTCCTCCATTTGACATACACATGAATGCTCTCCTAACAGAAGAGGATCATTCTAATTATTATTTTTTTTAAACAGTTTGAACACAGGATAAAGTTTTTACCAGAAAAGATGACAAGAGAAGACTGAATCCTAGCATTCTTTTTGATAAATAAAGAGATATGCAGAAAGAACTGTGTTACTAGGATCAACACAGCACAGAGGGCATTGATTCTCAATCACGATAGACCTGCACTGTTTCCTTTAAAACCAGCAGGCACCAAGGAGTCTTTGCAGTATTCCTGTTCAGCCAGTGGCTCACAGGAGCCGACCATCAACCAGCAGTGCCCCCGAGCACAGAGCAATTACTGTATTGCTGGTGCAACATTTGGCAAAGTAAAAACATATACTATGCAGCTTATACACGTGTCAGGACAATGGCTGCGAGAGGCTCCAGGGGAACCCTGTTAAACATCTCAATTAATTCCCATTGTTAGAAATTCAGTAACTCACCTGCCCAGTGATGCAAAACAAAGAAAATTGGACTTACTACCACAGCGTTGTAGGGAGAGTTTATTTTAATAAAACTGATTTCTGGACTCATCTTAATGTCCTCCATTTCTTCTGAATATTAATGAGACGGAGGTATGATACAAAGACTGTTTGCATGGATCACTCCATTTTCCTGAGGGCAGATTTGCTTTTTTCCTATCACAGAAATAGTTAGGAACTGACCCTGTTAGGGCTGTCCAGACTGCTACCTAATCCTCACAGTAGCCAAGACTGCACACAGATGTCATCTGCAGTCTCAAGACAAAGCAGATGAGACCGAGATTAACTCACTTTCCCAAACTGAAAAATTAAGTCAATGACATGAGCCACAGACCCAGATCTCTATTCAGAAGCTCATATCCTAACTTGAGCTTTCTCTCAGTAAGAAGAATTAAACAACCTTATTTTCATACTGCAAATAAAGATTTCAAAACATCCCCTAAATCCATCATCTAAGCGCAACTGCGCTCTCTGCAATTTTATTACATAAACCCCAGAACACAGGACAGCATTTCTTCCTCACCATTATCTATCCAAGACAAGCAACACAATACAAGACAGATAAGGCAGCCAGAATTGGCAGCCTGTGCGTGAATCATTCCTGGCTGGTGCTGGGCTGCAGGTAAGCCCCTTCTCTCCACCCGTGCTAGGAAAGCAGCTGCTGCCATGTGTGCACACACGGCCCATGGCACTGCCAATTCCTGCTTTGACCCACCATCCCGCCTCAGCCCCGCAGCCCCCAAGGCGCAGAGCCCACCTCTGCAGCTATCACAGCCTAAGAGTGCCTTGCCAAGCTGCTACCTCCCTTAACTGAGTGTTACCATCTTTTAATGTTGGTGCTCTAGAACAAGTGTAGTTACTAGCTCACCGTTGGCAGTTTTCAAGAAGAAAACAGCCGCTTGCTGAATTTGGCCCTCCTCTTCCTCACCACCCTGTCCTCAGGAAAGACAAGAACAAGCAGATGCTCACCGAGCTGCCCCCAGCTCTGCAGCTCTTCCAGAGAAAGGGGCTGCTCAGTCCCAGCCAGTGCCTTAGCCCAGTGCCCGACGAGGTCTGCAGGAGGCAGCACCTCCCCGCCTTTGCTTTGGAGAACATCGGGACAGCTGGTTCTACCAGAGTTGCGAAAACAGTACCAAAGCAGGGTATTTGGGTTTAGAGCTCCCATTTTGTTGCTGTTTCCTTCCATTTTCCCTTGGTTTGCTGCAAGCATTAAGGATGGATACTAGGCAAGCCTGAGACCCACTCACACCTCTTCAGCTTTTGACAATACTCACCCTTTATAGAACTGAGATGAGTACTGAACGGACACAAAACCTCAAGCATCATGGGCAGTATTTAAAGTT
Source organism: Haliaeetus leucocephalus (assembly GCF_000737465.1). Classification (NCBI taxonomy): domain Eukaryota; kingdom Metazoa; phylum Chordata; class Aves; order Accipitriformes; family Accipitridae; genus Haliaeetus; species Haliaeetus leucocephalus. The sequence continues at coordinate 556,091 of NW_010972709.1, read as the reverse complement.
TCTTCCAAGACATATTCAATTATCAACAAAATGGAAAAGGTAATGTTACCAGAAGCAGGAGGGACTGACCCTGGATTCAGTTCAGCATAAGGTCCTGCAGTAATACTCCACAGCAGATTTCTGTTAAAGCAGAGTTTTCCAGGGGAGAGAGGAAAAAAATAGAAAAAAAAAACAAAAAAACAACTTCAAAAGCATGCAGTTTATTTCTGCAATGCCTGATGTTCATCGAGTCACACTTCAGTGCTCAGAGCCATGAAAACACTGCTTTTGAGGTGACATTTGTAGTTGCCTCGTTACTCTTTTCAAAAGAGTTTTGCATCAAAGAGTCAGAGCTTCAAACAACAGACCCTACAGGAGTAAAATAACTTATTAACAGCACATGAAATGGAATCGCCAGGAACTGCTGATACCAAAACAAGCAGTGCAAGTGTGTCATCAACAGCTAGCCTGCAACAGGGACCCTGGACCTGAAAGCTGCAGGAGCCCTGAAAAGACTGGTGATGTGCTATTCCCTCCTCTTTGCAGGTACTTTTCAGACACTTCTCTCCATTCACCTCCTCCATGGAAGCAAGCCTACCTTCCCATGACAATAAGAAGGATCTGGAAGCAAGCCTACCTTCGTGTTCTTTTTCAGTTGTTCCAACTTTCTTTATCTTTTTGGGTGATTTCATGAAGAGAGGAAAGATGGTCCTCAGACCAAGAATATCAACAAACTTGTGACAGTTGTCTGTGCCCTCCGGTCCAATCATGGCATGGTCCAGTACCTTCAGGGCACTGCTGCGGGAAATCTTCTTCTCTCTGTGAAAACAAAGAGGGAAGTTAAACTTTTCAGGGGCACAAGGAGCTTTGGACCACACTACTTTAAAGAGACAGCATGAATAGGGAAATTAATATGATAAGGGAAGTATGAAGAGCCTGAGCACAAGCTCTAAGCAAGATTTTCTTCAAGAAGCCAAAACATTATATCAACAAATACTCTTTTCAAAACTGTGGCTGAGAATATTCTCTTGGTTATTCTTTTTTAATGTCTTTTATTTCATTTTATAGATTTTATTGCTATGGTTTTATTTTCTTATTTTTTATTTCTTGGCTATTGAAGAAGTTATTTCTTCACCACCTTACAAACACTAGCACAAAACAGCAGGGGAGGCTGGGTTGGGTACACAAGGCGAATACTATCACACCAAAAAGATCAGGATTTGGATCTAGCAATAATTCAATTTAATAATGGAGTAAGTTTAGTAAGTATAGCTTAGCGGTCAGCTATAATGAAGAAAACCCCACCTCCAAAAAATCACGTTTGGAAGGATGCAGATAGATTCTGGGCTATTCTGTTTTAATGTGAGTTCAGAATGCTGATGCTGGTAACTCACACCGATAACACACAGATGGTCTGAAAATGATCTCCAAAAGTCCTGTACCTCTCAAACCAGAAACAGAGGAATTTATAATTCATCCGGGGAAAAATTTAAAATACCTTGTGAAACATGAACTGGAAAAGCGGTCGCTAATACAGCCCATAGAACCAATAGACTAGGTAAATGTCAGCAGGCGCTAACATGAGCTGAAGAACGAGAGCCCCCAGCATGCCCAAAGGCCAGGCCAGCCCAGGAGGACATTCCCCCTGGGGCAGGACGGTCACAAGCCCCACCACCTTCCACTCCAAGTGCATGGCAATCTCCTCTGATTTTCTCTTCTCTAATTTGTTCTCTAACAAATACATAGCTACATGCACATATAAAAATAAATCCCCCCAGAAACAAGCTGTGCTCTTCCCCTGAGAAGATGAGAGAACAGTTTTCCTCAAACACACACTAGCTGCTCCACACTACCATACGGCGCTCAGGTATCATTGTGGACCTGGAATAAGGATCTATAAAGAGCAAACCACTGACGCAGTTCAGCCCCCTCCTCTTTCCCCCCCTGGAGGCAGCAGCACCCACGCTGTCCTTGCACACACCTGCCAAACCCAGCAGTGCGGGAGCAGCCTGCCCACCTGCAAACAGCACACGCTGAGCCACCCGGACCTCACATCCATTAGCAGGGTCTTCTTGCCCAGGGCTTCTTGAAGCCCAAGCTCCAGAGAGCCACGGAAAACACCTTCCCTTCACAGATCGAACTTCGTGAACCCCTAACAACATGCAAACTAAAAAAACGTATATTAACACACTAGCCTAAAAGAAAGTTACTTTGCCCAGTGCAGCCGCGGGTGCTTCCGATGGGCACGAAGCAGTTGTTGAAAGCACCATGTGCAGCTGGGATCTGGTACAGCAATGAGTTCTACCCATGAGCGAAGAGCAGTGCAGGAAGGTGGCTCAACAACCCCACCTCCCCTCTACAGGGAGCTAAAAATAAAGTACTACTTAGGCCAGACAATATAAGAAATGTTTTCAGGGGAAGTAATTGCATATTGATCAGCATTTAGGAAGGTTGCACAGAGCTGATCTCTGGAATATTCATTGGGTTTAAGTTCAGGCTCTTAGAGATCAATAGCTGCTTGACTGGACTGTCTAGAGTTGATTTTATTTGAAATATTTATTCTGCCGGAGGGCAAGCAGTTTATCTTAGTCTCATCTGTGCTTATTGAGGTCACTTTTAGCTGAACACTAATTCAAAGACAAGCATACATGAGTATCACCAAATAGGGAGTGACCTCAGTCTTCACAGGGAACTCTGAATTACAACTTTATTTGCTAACCATTGTTTTCCTCCTTTTAATACCTTTACATCTGAGAGAACTCTTTTGGTACATTTATTATTTCAAAAAGAAGAGGTGCCAACATTATTTGGACTTTTCACATTAGCATAAACCCAATCTCTCACCTTCCAAAATACTAGCAAAAGCAGAATACCAGATTTCCTGGAAAAGTGCTGCATAAAATGGTTCCATTTAATTAACCAGAAGATTTAGTAAAGAGACAATCTAAGTTTCCATGGGGTCATTAGGAACAGCAGGACAAGAAATCATAAAAGGATTTTAATAATCATAAAAAAATATACCCTGAAATAGCTATAGTCAAGCTTTGGGGAGCTGTACAGAGTTGTCCATTTTCACCTTGTTTTTGCTGTACAGGAGCAAACGTTTTTTTCAGGGTCAAGAAAAGCCACTGAATAGCTGCAGAATAGAAGATCGCGTTGCCCAAGTGATGCACCTTTCTGTAAGCTCACTTTGCTGCATTTGTCTATGTGCATACACCCGCACCTTCAGTTAATAACTGGGAAAGCCACACGTCATTTTTCCTATGCAACAGAGAATCTTCTTGACACATCCCCTGGGAACCAAGTGGCTGCATCTCCTCCAAACCTTAACACAATTTTACAGCAAAAGCAATAAGCTTCCTGTCAGTGTGCGCAAGGGAACTGACATTACAAGCCTGTTTTTCTCTCTTTTGGCTTTGTAAGGTAAACTGCATTTAGGTTACCAAGGCAAGGCAGAGGGACTGTGTACTAAAAAGTGCTTCCTGACCTAAAAAAAAAAAATAATTGAATTTAATTCTATGTGACATTTATAAACTTTTCACTCATGGCTACCACCTTGATAAACCATCTTATTTTTGATAAAGATACTCCATAAAATAAACGAGCCTCCATTGTTGCACAGATGCAAATGAAATAATTATATATATATCCGTGCTGTCGTCCTATTTCAAAACTTCCTACTTCATTTCTGCTGTCACAGGCTCCGTCCTTCTCAACCTGGTCTTCTCCCAGACCCCTCTGCTCACCTCCCACATACCCGCTCAGTGAAGCTCCACTCCCAGTGGCCAACTGCAAGTCCCCCTCAACACCGCAAGTCTGAGACCACAACACCAAGTCCAGGACACAGCTCGCTATGGACATGCAGTAAAGCATATCAGCCACATTGTGCTCATTTTCCGGCGTTACCACTGTCTCCCCATAAACTAGTAGAAGTTCACACATTACAACATCATCTTTCGCTGTTGGCCGTACATTTTTAAGGCTCAGCATAACAGAAAGTAGTCCTGTTTTCATTACTGTCTACAGGAATCTCTTGAGCATGTTAAATGCTCAGCTGCAAGATGCTATACTTCTCTGCAGGTCTGTGTGCATAACCATTATTAACAGAACAACTTGGCTAGATGTATTGGGTAGCACTAGATACAGAATGCTATGTTCTCTAAGACAGTAATGGAGATTCAACCCTGATATCTTTATTCTCACACAGCTTATCTATCTCACATCATGTCAATAAACTTTCAACTTTGCTTATTTGTCCTTTGATCTGCACAGACTATGGTACATGGTACAATGATTAACCGCCTTCAAAGTAAAACCAAAAAATAACAGATCTCTCCCCCCAGTCTTCAGAGGACACCGACAGGAGAGAAAAATATTCTGCCTTGTTTGTGGGCAAGGTGGTCAATCACAACTGAATGGCATTTCTATTCTTTGTTGTTTATCATGAAGGTACCAAGAAGATACAGAAGTGTAATACTCCTGTGCAGCTCTCTAGATCACAACTATCAAGATTTACCCCCTATTTACAATGCTAGCCTGCAGTTACGAAAGCAGTACTGTCCAAGAAAAACTGAGCACCTGTAAGAGATTTTAAGCATACACCAAGAGAACTCCCAATGATAACAGAGGTTAGCAGAATTAATAGTCATTTAATATCTTCTGGATATTAAAATATGTAAAAAACCCACAAGCAAACAAACACCAAAACCTTGCAGCATCAGTTCTCAGACACTTTGCCTTGTTTGGTGGTTTGAAAGCTACAGAAATGTGCTCTATTTTCCTCACCAAAGTGCTAAGTGCAGCAGAGCTTTCTACCTTCCATCACATCATGACCTGCAAAGGCAAGTACTCCCCCATGGCAGCAGCTGAGCATGCCCAAAACTTCTCCTCCTAATGTAGCCACCTTCTCCCAGCATCCATTCCCTAATTTTCATCACCACAAACCAGTGTTTTTACCTTAATCATCTCCTATGCTCTCCATAGAGCACTTGACTCTAATGTCATTCATTCTCTTACCACTTACGACTGACAAAGCCCCAAAACTTAGAACCCAGAAAGTTGGGTTCATCATTCAAGAGATGCCAAGAGATAGCAGAGCTTAGCACAACATTCCTGCAGTTCTGAAGATCCAAGTTAACTACTTAAATAACACCTATACAGTCACGTCTGTGTCACGCCTACCAGAAGCAAGCTTATAACACTGATAAGGAAATAACACACCTTCCAAAAGTAAAAGCTTCAGGACAGCATTGCGGCTCGGACCCAGCCAGCCAGTCTGAAGTATGGAAGTAGCTTTAAGCATGTGCTGAGTATTACTGATTTCACATACTTTAGGTTACATGCATGATTAACTGTGTCAGAATTCTGACATTTCATTCATTAGGAGTATTAAGACAAAAAAAGAAAATTGTGTGTAGGAGTGAACTGACATATCAACAACATGGATGGTGTGAAATACTAAGAAAAGCAGTTGGCAGCTCTTCAAAAGAGGAAAAACATGAATCAGCAATAAAAGTACCAGCTTAACGTTTTCAACTCTAGTCTGAAGACATCATTAGAAGCAAGAAGTTTACTCTCTCTGTACAACTAGGTGCTGCTCCCTCTAAATGAGATTTACAGTGTAGGACAATTCAGGGCCAGAAGGGAGCTAGTTTGGGGATAAGACTCAGCTCAAACAGCCAGGTAAGAACTTCAACTTTTCTACTTATCTGAACTAGACTAGAAGAGTTTAAAGAAAAATAAAATAATCAACTGTCAGTATAGTCCATGCTTACAGACAGCAGTGATATTAGCTTCTTGAAAATATTCTGTGAATTGTTACTTTTTTCCCATTGTCACTTTACCAATCCCATTCAGACTGTAGAATAAGTTAGGTTCCTCAGCATCAAAAGATTGAGGTCTTGGAAACTCCTTCCATTAGACATAGTTGCTGCTGGCAGTTAAGTCATGTTTTGTCCCTCCTAACTCCTTCACAACTACTGGGGAGTGAGGGGGTGGGGGGGAAATGCACCCAGGGGAAATTTTCCTGTCATAGTTTTCCAGCTGGGATCCTGGTAGAGAGCGTGGTAAACAGTAGAGTCCAAAAATGGGGAAAAAGCTATTAAAAATCCAGACACTGAGTCCCACCCACACGGCACAAGAACTCCAAGTAATTAGTTCTGCAAGGCTAGCTTAGCAGCTTAGTACTCAAGGCAGAGGGAGGCTTCCCTCTTGTTCTTAGTTTTGGAGCTTTTCTTTAATTAGCCTCAAGAAAACCCAGTGTTCCTATTTGAATAATCCATGTTTGGTTATTTATTCAGTTCCCTGCTGCTGCACATTACCCAGCCATGCGCTGCAGGAATACATCATTTCTTGTTGGTGTTTGCTAACCAGCCACCGCACGCAGCCTAGCACACCAGGGAAAGCCAGACAGAGCCCCGCTGCGCCCAGTCCTGAGGTCTGGAGGAAGCCAGTCAGCGCGGATGACACAATTCAGTACTAGGCTAGGAAGTAAAAGTGAAGAGAGCAGAGAAGCCCTGGAGATTCACAGTGTGACAAAACACGTCACAAGAAGAAACGCATACTTGAGCCCATTTCATAAAAGCAATTTTTGTATCAACATCCACAAAAATTCACCAGCTCAGAGGATAACACAACACAGTGAAGCTTGAACTGGGGAACAAAAGGAAAAACGTTTTCCCTAGAGACATCCAAAGGTTGTCTCTTGCTCTCATAAGGGTCTTTTAAATCCTTAGAGGATTAGTGGCCTGACCTACAGCATTCTTTCATCTGGGTGTCTGCCACACAGATCTGCACTGTTACTTTCCAGCAGCTATTGTAGTAACCCTAGTTCTTAGCAAACAAAGCTAAAGACAAAGAGTGGAGCTTATATGTCTGAGAAGGTCCAACTTAGATGCTGGCAAAAAAAGAAAGAGAAGACAGGCAAATATGCTAACACAGAAATTTTATAAACAGAAAAACAGAAATATCTAGCCAGAATGTGTGTTGGTACGTCAAAAGCAGGCAAGAAAATCACAAAGTTATCTGGGTACCTAAGCATCAGATTCATCAGCTGTAGACCCTCGCCTTTCAGGAAGCGATCGCGATTGGAACTGAGCATTAAGCAGGAGCAAAGGGAGTCAAACAGGTTCTCCATCATTTCCTGTTCTTCTGCTGTACTGGGGTTGTGTCGTTTAAACACCTGCATGACAAAGAAAGCAAAATTACCCAAAAATGGAGGGCCCAATTTGGTCCACACTGTTAGAAAGTGTACATGAACATTTTACATCACAAGCCTTCAGCATCTGATATGCATAAGCCAGCAATCCCACACATCACTGATACATTCTCTCTTGTAACTCTGCTGCCTTTTGTACTGCCCTGACTGTATACCAACAAATGTGCAGCAGTCTAATGCATAACTTAAAAGACGATACAGAGCCTCCAAAGGGAAAGGCAAATTCACCGACTGCACAATTCACAAAAGTATGTGGATAAGCTTGTTACCAGAGAAATCCTAGGCACAATGCGTAACTGAGGGTGCTGCAGACAGTACTACCTCAAGAAATATAAGTGAGCTATGAACACATTACCTTCAACTAGCTCAAATGTAGGCAGAATGCAGCCCAGTTCTTGGAGTGGAGAATGCTGAAGATGGCCAAATTCCAACCCTGCCTATCTCCAGCTTGCCATGCAATAACAGAATAATGTAATTTCTGTGTACCTCAATCTTAACATCTTTAAAACAGGTATTAACCTCAGTTACCATGTATGATACACTTGTGTGGAAGTTATTCAGGGACTATGTCACCACTAAATAAAAAGCGCTGCTATGCTTCAGTATTTACAGATTGCTAAGACAGTGCTACACCCAGAATCTGTTCCACCTCCTCACACCCAGCCTGCAAGTCTCCTGACGGTAGAGAGGGCGTATGTGAATTACTCACAGATAACTGCTGAAGCAGCACATCGATCCCATCCAGCTCCCCAAGCAATTCTCTGTTGTCTAGACGGAGGTGGGGGAAGGGGGAAAAGAGAGAGAAAAATGAAGCTAACTGTCAGATTTTACAGCCATCTAACACTGATACATCAGCGAACAAAATCAATACGGCTTGACAGAGTACAAAAGCTGCAGAGAAAGGGAGGGTGCATGCATATGTGAGAGAGCACACGCACGGGGAGAGAGAGCAAAAGCAAAGGGAAGCCGAACACCGAAGAGTGCTGTTGTGATCTGAAAGAAGCCTGGATCCTACCCTAACAGAATATCGACACCAGAGGCATGTCTCACCATCGTTATTCTGGAGCAAAATAGCCAGCACCTCACTGCAGTACAGCTTGTTGGCATCAAAAGGCATCTTAGCCTGTTGGTGAAGACGGAACAAGAGACCCATCAGGGCACAGCGCTCTGCCTTTCATTGATATGAAGAACACATTAATCAAATCACTGAACGTATAAGCAACACTTAAAACAAAATACAACAGCAGTAATTACACAGTATGCCTCAGTGACAAAATAGTAGTAATTCTCTCTGATTCAGGGGTGACAGGGTGTGTGTGCGTGCTCATGCACACATGTGTAGAAACTCAGCTCTGATGCTTCACACTGTCCTACAAAAGTAGGTTTGACCAAGTTGGCTCAAAACCCCTGAGAACAGTCTCCAGTTGTTTGCAACACGGAATCGCTTTCCTGTGATAAGTTCTCCATATTACATCAGTGCATGGGGCTTATCCCTATTCTGAAAGTCTGCACCTGTCACCAAAAACAGAATTTCAGAGAATACATCACAGTAACATTAAATAGTAGCTGCCACAGTTTTGTATTAGGATCACAAAGTCACAATCAGAAGAACATGAGATGGGTTTAGCCCACACAGTCATGTAACTTTCATTTCACACATTCACTCCATACACAAGTATGTTAAAAAAACCAAACCAACAAAAACATAACAAAACCAAAACACTGAATTTGAAGAAAAAAAATATATCCCTGAAGTGGGATTCTGAACTGGATCCAATATTTTTGCCTGCTGCCAAAGCTGCTTCATCTACAGAACCACACTAAACATCAACCGATCAGATAATATGCAAACTGGTTTACTGAAGGAATTCATAAAATAAACAAAACCATTTAAAAAATCATCAGTTACCAGCTATTTGTATTTCACTGTTTGAGAGGGGGAAAAAAAAAGGCAAGCAATAAGAACTAGGCTTAAAACATACCATTTGTCACCCACAATTTTTTCCCCAAATGCATGACTACCTGCAGCTTGAGTGAGTGAACCTGCCTGTGCAAGGCTACGCGTGGGCCAATTATCCTGACCTGCTACCTAAGAAAAGGTCACAATACACAAGCACCATGCAACACTGTCCTGGTTTCAGCTGGGATAGAGTTAATTGTCTTCCTAGTAGTTGGTACGGTGCTATGTTTTGAGTTCAGTATGAGAAGAATGATGATAACACTGATGTTTTCAGTTGTTGCTACGTAATGTTTAGTCTAAAATCGAGGATTTTTCAGCTTCTCATGCCCAGCCAGCAAGAAAGCTGGAGGGGCACAAGAAGTTGGCACAGGACACAGCCAGGACAGCTGACCCAAAGTGGCCAACAGGGTATTCCATACCATGTGACGTCATGCCCAGTATAGAAACTGGGGGGAGTGGGGGCGGGGGAATCGCCACTTGGGGACTAACTGGGTGTCTATCGGCGGGTGGTGAGCAATTGCACTGTGCATCATTTGTACATTCCAATCCTTTTATTATTACTGTTGTCATTTTATTAGTGTTATCATTATCATTATTAGTTTCTTCTTTCCTGCTCTATTAAACCGTTCTTATCTTAACCCACGAGTTCTACTTCTTTTCCCGATTTTCTCCCCCATCCCACTGAGCGGGGGGGATGCAAGTGAGCAGCTGCGTGGTGCTTAGTTGCTGGCTGGGGTTTAACCACGACAAACACAAAAACACCAAAAGCAGGAAGATCCCAAACGCCACAAAGTATTGACTTTTATATAAAGCTCTTCATTCCAAACCACTCTGTAGATGACAGTGTTTATAGGAACCATGTAACACTTCCAAGCAGTCAGTGGCAGGAGAAGGGGAAGGTGGCAGGCACTTGGTGCTGTACAGCTCTGCTGGCTCCTATCATGCTGCAAACCAACTGCTGTCCTACTGCAAGCATTAGGAAACAACGCTCCGTTCTCTCAAGGCTGCACACAACATCATCGAACCCTGCTTATGTTGGGAGAAGTGAGCTATTAAGCTCTTTGTCTGAGCTTTCCAAGGCTATTCTGACAGTCAGAATACAATTATGCAACCTGAAATGTAGTCAGAAAACAGAAATTCACACTCTCTGCTGAGCGCCAGATGTCCTAACCGACGCCTGGACAGAACCCTGATTTTAAAACTCATCCCATAGATATTCTTCAGCAGCACAACGCTCTACCCAGATGCTGAGATCCTGGTTTAATCCTAACCCCATCTGTCATGGCGAGAGATTCAAGACCAAGCGCTGCCAGTAGCAAAGGCGCCTGGGCGAGGGTTTCATTAGCGTGCGGCTCCCCACGACACCGTGTAAGCAAGAAAAAGCACTGCCTGATCACACATCCCCAAACCCAGACAAAGTTAACACATGCCAGGGCAAAGAAAAGGCACATTCAACACCATGTTTTGAACGCTGTGAACACTCATTTTCTGTGGCACGAAGCAGGGGAATCCAAGTTGTGATTATTTTGCTTTCCCAAGTTTCTAAGTCTTACAGCTGCCAAAGTAATTACGATGCAGGAAGCAATACATACCTGTGTGGAATAAAATTAACTTCACTTTTTGTTTTTAAGTAAAAGGAATGCAATTATGTTACTACCTGTAGTGAGAAATTATAGGTTACTTCTGCTAACAGGCATATGAGGTACACAGAGGGGTATCTGCACACTTATGAAGCTGATAGACTATTTCTGTGACTCAGAGGCCTTCTAACCATATAGACATTTAAGTATGGAAGTGCTAATGCCTTACTAACAGACTTAGGAAAAAGCCAGAACCTGTTTGCTAAATTTCCTTCACTAGCTCTGTAAGAAAGCTGAACTATCTGTTCCTTTCCTACAGTATTTTCCAGGAAATGTTTAGGCATCTTTTCACACAAGACGGAGTTAAACTGTGTAACTCACTGCCACAGGATGCTAAGTGTATCAATAAGTAATTTAGAATTCAAAAGGCAATTAGATGAATTCAAAGAAAAAGCCACCACCAGCCGCAGTTAAACAAAGACACCACTTGAAACTCAGATAAGTATTAGAAATGTAGGAAGCAAAGGTATAAAATGGTCTTTATTAGTTTCCCTGCCCACTGGTCAGCTTTTATATTCCTACAGGTCTCAGCCATGGACCAGAAATCCACAGGAATCATACGAACAGAAAAAAGACACCTTCTACTGTAAGACATTTACACTATAAAGACAAGACAGAAGTATGTCCATTTAAACTAAAATTGCAGAGGATACAAACCCTGAATTCTAACTTTTTGTCCTTAACTTGGCTTCTCCAACACACACTCGCACGCAAGCAAAACTAGCTTGTTTTAAGTTCATACTAACTGATATACAGAAGGAAGGCAGGCACTGGCAGACCTCTAGCACTACTGATGCTTGAGCTAGGAACTCAGTGGTATTGCAGCTGCTGGGGCCAACCACATTAGTGGTTGGACCCTGAGTGCTGTTTTGTAGTGCTGCAAAAGGTCCAACTCTGCAGGAAAGACCATAGTTCTCACGGCAGGATCAGGGACACGTTACCAAAAAGAACTTCCACAGAAACAAATAAAACCCAAAGACATTCAAGAAGACTCAACATTACACATACTCTTCCAGGCAAACACTATGAAAATTGGAGTACTTACAGACTTATATCACATTGTGTAGACCTTCTTACACATAAAGCCAACTCCTTCAATTTTGCTAATAAATTAAGAGGGACATAATTCCCAGTTTGAGGCAAGTTTTGAGTTCACTGTATTCACAAATGTTAGAACTTAACACAAATATAACCTATACAAACGGAAAGAGCCAATAATAAATAGCCTTGGGCCTTTAATATTGTGCCAAACACCGTCTGAAGCACATCATCTTCCAGACCAGTGGTCTGCCAGTTTTTATTGTGATAACTCCCAAATGACTCCCAAATGCTCACCTTCAGCCTCTTGAGCAACCATTGCATGAGGCCCTGCTGCGCAGCCTCTGTGCACATCTCTGGTCGGAACTCTGCCATGTTCTCAACGATTGCTAAGAAGAAGGACACAGAAAAAAGACATTTTTCCCCACCTGCAGTTCAGCTCAAGCCTGCATCAACACTGCTTTGCCAGGTCCTTCCTAGGGCTGCACCATTCGTCTCAAAGTTACATCTTATTTGCAAAACTACCTTTTTTTTTTTTTTGAATGAGACTTAAGCTCAGGTGTATGATACTCTCTCAGTTTTCACATTGCTCACACAGTCCATCCTCAGTGTAACACCAGCTCCTGCTGGAAGAAGCCTAAGAGATTTCCCTTTACTCCAGCAGTAATTCTCACTGCACAAAACTCAACTAACAGCAGCAGCAGTAAAAATTCCAAAACTCACGTTTCTAGCCTCTCTTCCTTCTTCCAGTCCTCGGGAGATCATAATCCCGAATGACTGAAAGGAGTGGATGATGGTCTAAATGCTAACAACAGCAACACACTGCAAAGCAGTTACTGCGCCGTGCAAAGACTGGGCAACAGAGAGGTAATGATGTACTTATATGAAATGCAAATGTTTTACTACCTTAAAGTTAAATATATTGCCGAGACATAAACAGCTCTCATAACAGAGTACGTAGAGCTCACAGATAAGTACACAGTAAATACACAGGCAGTGGAGCATTCCTGGTGTGGTGCAGTTTCATCCATATATCAGCACCTCCCTACGTAACTGCTTTGGGAAGAGGCACCTTACCAGCAGTCATGCAACAAACACTGGCTAAAGGGACTAGGATTTACCATGAGTTAAAGTTGTGCTTGAATAAAAGCTGCACTAGGTCCTCTACCGTAGTGTTGGCAGTTCAAGGGAAAAGGAGTAGGAAGGAAAGGAAGGGGAGGGATAACCCACCCCCTCTTTGTACAAAATACAGAAAGAAGTGAGAGGCTGTGCAACAGCCACTTACCCAATGTGTTGTGGACACCATCAGCTTCCTCCTTCACACTTTCATCCAGGCGCTCTAAATTCTGGACCAACAAGGCCACGACCTGGCCCTCCACCTAAATCACCAGGGTCATGGGAAAGATAAAAAGATAAGAAAGAAGACTGAAAAAAGGAAGATGAAGGAGAAAGAATGGGGTGTTAATAAATAATAAAAATCAATAAGCCCTACTGAAACATCCTGCCAGACATGATCAGAAGAAAATTAATAATCTTGCTCTAAAATCTCAGAGGAAGCAAAGGAATCACCAAGTAAATCTGCCACTATGTTTGTCCTAATTAATTAAACAACTTTTTTGTTTCAGATTAAACAAACATCTGGAGGAAAATATGCACCTTGTCACAGTCTTATTTCCTGAACCAGCCTGACTGATTTATAATCCCCCAGAACTCTGAAGTGCGAGGCACCACAAACCACCACGGATGGGCTAGCTGTCAGCTCTGCAAGCAGCTTCTCTTTCAACTGTTTGCTGCTGGTCTGCCTGCATTTCCATTATATCTTCCACCTTAATAGCTACAAAAAGCTGAGGGAACAATGCTCACACACACAGATTCAAATCCAAAAGCCAAGTGATCACTAGTTGAAGCCTTGCATTTAAATCCTAGCAAGATGAATGTACCAAGCTGATTTCAGCAAGCTAATGAAACACAGACAAATCAACAGCAGTAGCAGGAACCCACATCTGCAGGTGGAGCCTCCTAATCAAAAAGCTAACATAAGAAGTATGCTTTTAAAGCTGCAATTGGACAGAGTCCAGCTTGACTTTGGCTAACTTTCCATTGCGGACATGAGCTTGGAAAAGTTAAACAAAATAACATTTCCAATTCAAACACTGCTAAGTAGCTTTGGGCCCAGTGAACACAAGGAAAAAATACAAGTATCAGCTGATGTGGAAGGTAGTGCAATGATCTTCACAGATGCCCCACATTACACCTACTTTCTTCAAAAAAAAAAAAAAGTAATCTAAAAAGCAGATATCTAAAGATATCTCCCAAGATATGCCTGACCTGTTTCTTTCAAAGAGGACAATAAAACCTCTAAAACTTGGCTATTATCAGTGGGCTGGTGACAAGGAAAACAGAGAAAGAACTTCGCTTGATTTACTACCTCTCCACACATTTTATAGAAAACACCTTCTCTAGCAGTTCCTCTCTACCATTTCATTCATCCAGCAATCTTTCCACGAAGGCAGAGTAATTAAGAACAGCCCAGATGCCATCTGGAGGAACTCGGCTCCGGGCCACTGTCATTAACCTTTGGAAGGTAACATTATAGTGACTGGACAAGAAGGATTGTAGGAGAAAACAGAGCGGCCAAACAAAGCAAACAAAAGAAAACCCGTAATTCCCTGTCTTCCAATTTCAACATAATAGTTATGTAACAAGACACAGCCACAGTGATTCACAAACACCGCAATTCACTAGCAGAAGCTACACAAAGGTAGGACAGATGTGTAAATCTCAAGTTTTGCTGGGCATCACTTCTCTAGAAGGCTTCTGCTCAGTTTGGCATCCTTCTCCCGCAGCCAAGGGGCAAGAGGCATCCAGCGCAAACACCATGAAAAGGGGAAGTCCACCACCACAGAGGCCAAGAGGCACTCAAGACTTAACCAGGCAGGGAGCACTTAAGACTGAGCAATGCATCTTCTACTGCACGTAGATCGTTTTCTGGGGTTCTTTAATCTCTACGCCAAAAAGGATCATTACCTCTAAACCCTCCTCCACCCTTAAAATGCATTAGCTCTGTTACACGAAAACTTTCACGCTTTTACTTCTTGTTAAGAAAAATGCATACCCTCGCTATAACAATAGATGTCCCGGTTCAAGCACAGATTTTTTGGGAGAGTTATTAGGCAGAATACCAGTCTCAGGTGCAAGAGGTTAGACTGCAAGAGCACAATGGCCTCGCTGTCCTTCAGATAACAATCTGATCCCTGCCACAAACTTCAATTTTTCATGGGTGAACAGAAGTCACCTTTTTCCGGAACAAGGAAGAAAAATGCAAATCGAGCTCCAATTTTCAATAGGACACTGTCCAAACCACAAATATTACTTCATTCTCCCTCCCTGCAAGAAAAAATCTCCCAGCCTATGCAAATTTTGCAATATGAGCATGTTCCTTCCAAAAAAGAAGTGGTAGACAAGGTGCAAGAAGAACCTACTCCCCAGTCTCTGGCATCCCATCAAACACACCCATCGTGGTCCTCAGTACAGCATTTCAGTTACAAGAGAGCAGGCTCCTCAGCTGGCTAACTTCATCATGGTTTTGGCAACATGGATAACCACAGATGCAGAAAGTGTGGCAGTTCAGAGTATTTGCTGCTGTGCTGCATAAGGCAGATGTTGTTCAGGCATTGAAATAATCTGGAGTTTACTACTTACTAGAGCGTCTATGAGGACTTCAGCTCCTTCTTCACTCTCATGGAGAGTATCTATATCAGTCAGTTCTTGAAGCAAGTCTACCACAGCTATGGAAACATGTGCTAGGTGTTAAGGACAACCAAAACAGAGGCAGACACATTTAATAAGAAAAGTAGATTGTTCTTAGGCCAGCGTGCTCATGACACAATCCAAAACAACTGGAAATACATTACAGCAGTGGGGCACAGGAACACCAGAACCAAGACCACAGAGACTACTTCAGCAATGGGTCCTCATAAGCACCAAAATCAGGGAATCCTAACGATTAGGAATGATAAAAAAAAAAGTGATTGTGCGCTCACTGTATCAGGCAATTTTACTGTTTCTTGATGATACTTATTTTTTTATTTTTTCAAATCAAAACTGCTAGAGTTGGTATAACTAGGCACCATCTTGCATTGTTAAGATTGAATATAAGCAAAGAGAAATGAGTTACAATAATCTGATTTGGGTATTCTGCTCTCAGTGATACCCCTGCTAGCCTGATACGGCACACACCTAACAAGGCCACTGCAGGAAGCAGGAGTGATCACCCCCTTCTGCCTGGCCCAATTAGGACAGCATGCTCCTCTAACTGCGGACCTCGCAGGAACAGCATAGCTTCTGCCAGCCCAATTTTCACTCATTAACTCTGGGCTGCATAACACACAGTTCCCCTGACTGCTACACAGCTCTCTTGTACGACGAGACGTATTCCACCTCATTAGACCCACTTTCCTATTCTCTCAGACACGCTGATCAATCTTGCCCAAGTCCCACTGGGGTAGAACAGGATATGCAGTTTTCTGCATGTCCTATATAACAACTTTGTGATGAATCACTTTAAAATGCACAGGCTAACAATCCAGCCTCCCAGTTCTCCTATTTGTGCATTTGCTCAGACACATAAGCAGCAGCAGGAAAAGTATTTTCATCTGTCTTTTTTTAGCAAGGTTTCGGTCCTGATTTACCTAGTCTCAGGAAAGACTGAGAGCTGCCTGTCCCAGTCCCAAGTCAACCTATGTCTAGGCGCTGCAGAAGATGTGTATCAGTAAGACTACTACTTTCTTTATGCTCTACAGCACTCCTTAACCAAGCCAAAACTATCTGTACATTTTCTTAATGGGTAGATGCCACTTCCACTTGCAACTGCCATCAAGAACCAAACAGAAGGGTGGTTACTCCTCACTGGGCAGACAGTCACTCATGCTTATACAAAAACATAGTCAAAGGTGCCAGAGTACAATTTTTAAAAGCAAGTTGGAGCACAACTCAATAACCAAGTTAAGAGAAAATAACCTGCCTTACATTTACTCTGCAAGGAATCAACTATTAATTAAAAAAAGCTGGAGGAACAGGCCAAGAGGAACCTCGTGAAGTTCAACAAATGGAACATTCTGCACCTGGGAGGGAAGAAGCCCATGTGCTGGGGCTGACTGGAGAGGTAAGCTCTGCAGAAGAGAATCTGGAAGTTCTGGTGGACAAGTAGAAGACGACTCAGCAGCATTCCACTGCAGTGACGAAGGCTAATCACAGACTGCACTGCATTAGCAAGAGCAAAACCAGCAGGTCAAAAGAAGGAATTCTTACCTGCTGCTTGGCACTTACGAGGCAACATGTAGAATATTTTGTTCAGTTGTGGGCTCTCCCAATAAAAGAGAGACCTTGACATACTGGACTCAGGAGAGTGGAAGACCACTGAGATGGTCAGGGGGCTAGCACATGATGTATGAGGAAAGACTGAGGGAATGGCATTTGATCCACCCATAGAACAGAAGGCTAAGGGAAGAACTAACTGAAGACTACTGCTACCTACTGGGTGCTATAAGCCGGATTTTTCTGAGAGTGCACAGCAAAGAACTCTAGCAGTCAGAGGAGTTCATCCTGCAGGGCATTCCTGTCTAGGAAGCTTCTGTTGAGGCTTCCAGTGAGAGTATCAGTTGTCCTATAAAATTTAGGAGATAGAAAAGCAAAACATCACTTGAAGCTTTCCTGTCTTTCATTAATAAAATCTTGTCAGTGATCATCTTTCATTCACATGTTTTGTGTAAAACTGCATGAATCATTCAGCAGATTATTTGCTCCCCTGGACATTGCTTTTGTCTCCTTGCATTAGTCCCTCAAGACACTACATTTAAATCACATCTGAAGAGCCATTTGTTTAGTTCTCTCCTTGAAGAACTCATTTTTAAAATCTTTTTGCATTTAACAAAAAAACATTAGAAAACTTGAGCTGTATCAATTTAGTTTTATGTCTAGATGCTTCACTTTAATAGTGTTTCTATCCTGTGCATAAGCAGCAGCAGCACAGTGAAGAGGCATTACTACAGCCTGTGTCCTGCTTCCAATGGATCTGAAAACACTTCAGCAGTTTTATAATAAGAAATATACTTTTCCCAAAATTGCAATTCACAGGCCAAATTTCAACCTGTAAACTAACTCACAAGCAAGTTGCAACCCAATTAAAAAGAGTTCACAGGAAAAATACCGGCAAGTCTTTGACAGCAGCAGTGACTGCAGGACACAGCTTTACATGGCTGAAAGGACAAAGCAAGCTGTATTCCTGTGCACTCCAGCTAGGAATTAGGTCTCTATCCCAGTCAAAATCCCCACAGTTTATATTTTTCCTGTGAATGAGAAATTCAGTATAAGCTTTTAATGCCATACACATAGTACACAAAAAGCCGGCGTGTCTGGCAAAAAAAAAGTAATGAAACTATGGTAGCCATGAAACTGGTTATGCATGGTAGGTTCCCATGTTAACAAACATTTACTTGAGAATAATTTCCGTTACAGATCACAGATAAGGAAAACTGTGGTGTTTGCTGTTTTGCAGGGACCAGCATTCACTACATCAAGGTTCAGCTAGATACAAGTCAAAATACCCAAACATGTAAGCAGTGCTTTCTAATATAAACTGGTATGCAATAAAATATTTGCTCTGGTTTTATTTTCTGATCACTGCACCCACTTAGAAAGAATGAATTATGAATTCTTAATACATAGTACTTAAGTGCTAAAAAAGAAAACCAAGATCTGTGCATCAGACCACAACTTTTATCACTAACAGCCCTTTTAACATTGCATATTTCAAAACACCTGAGAAAAGCTGGTAAGTATTATCTACTTCTTTACACATAAAGAAAGGATGTAAAGAATAAATTACTTTCCTAAGGTCATGAATCAATAAAAAGGAAAAAAACAAAAGCCTGCTGTAGTCCCAAGTCTAAGTCCAGTGTCCTTTCCACTGGGCTTCACTGCTCCCTCCATTCACTAAAGTTTGTCAGAACACAGACACATGATCTCTCAAATCATGTCACAATTTTTCAGCTTAACCTACAGTAGAATATTTTACAAGCAATGCAGGCTGAGTTCTACTTTTAAAGACTGCACAATGGTAAGCCAGGCATAGTTCTATTTATCAGCTGAAGGCTAAGCATCAAGGCACCAGGATATTCAAAAAATTACACTGTTTTTGTTCAAAACTACCAAAAATCTTTAACAGTATAGACAGGAAACTCTCTCTGATATGTCCTCAGATCTTCAGAGAAACAAGAAACAGGTGCACGCAAGGATCAGGATCAGTGACACAAGAACTAACTGAGCATGAAAATGTCTCTGGATATTTATGTAACCAGAGGGACTACCCACAACCTCAAGCTCTGAGTACACCAAATTAAAGGTGTGGACACAGGAAGAATTTACCACATTTACGAACTAACATGTAACACTGTGGTGAGCTAGTCCATGGCAAACAGCTGAAAGTGTGACAGCTCAGCTCTCAACAAAAAGGAGTAAATCAGTTTCATTTTTACCAGGGGCTACTCCAGACAATGTTTGCACACAGTTCAAGGCTATATGCTCTGAAGCCCATACCTTAGCTTTCCCTATATTGTTCATCCATTCACACACTAACACAGCCACTAAAACCTAGATGAAAGGGTCATAAAACAAGAAAGGAGAATAACAGCACTGAAAAAATTCAGAATCAATATTACTTGAACAAAGAAGGCTTTCACTTAGAGGGGGGAAAAAAAAAGACGATGTAAATTCAGTGCAGTGGGAAAGAAGAGAAAAACATACACAGGACCCTGTGAAAGCAGGATATAAGAGATGACAGAAAAGTCTGTAGAAAGCCTCTCACATGAGTGCTGCTTTAACAACTGAAGGATATCTGTGTTGTCATGTCCCAGCAGCCCGAGGAGAGACTGCACAGCGTTCAGCTCCACCAGCAGGTGATACAGGTCTGGCATCGTCGCAATCACATGCATTTCCTGAATGATGTCATTTAAATCCAGTTCAGACTCCATGAACCTGAGGCAAGACAAAAATGGTTTATAAAAAGGCAAAAAGTACATCAGTTGTGTTCAATGCACAGCTCTTTCCAAAACAGAGACCACCACCTTCCAGGAGATAGCAGGAAAGACTTGTTACCCCAGCTGCACGTGGTCCTGACATTTCTGATCCTCTGTGGTCCCATCAACATCACTGAGTCCAGAACTCCTAGAGGCAGTCTGTGCCTCATCCTGTCCTGTGCCTGCCCCTTGAAGTTTAATCACGTAGTAGAATAAGCCTTCCTACTACCTAATTTACACAGAGTAAATAAGCAGATTTGTTCCAATTCTGTAAATCAGTTCTAGAACTTAAAAAAAAAATAAATAAAAAAAATCAAGAGGTTGTAGCTACACATGAAAAAAACTTTGTATATAAACTAAATTCTCCAGAGTGATGCACTTTCCCTAGCCACCACATATTAGTACGTGCATTGTATTAGTCTAAGGTGAAGTCCATAAAAAGAATTTGGGTAAGGGAAAGAACAACAAACTGGACAAAAAAATAACAGCACTCAAGCGTAGCAAGAAATTCATTTAACATGAATAACAAAACTCCATGACAGGAGGAAGAGGCTCACTAGAACTGCAGGTGTGGAAACACACAAAGCCTGGCTTTCAGACCCCATCCAGCCATTTGCTCACAGCATCTGAAAGCTCCATAACATGAAATTATTTTCGTCCCACACAGACCGCTGACTGCATATGCAAGCATAACACCTTCACACAAAATGATGGCATGAAATCTTTAATTATTTGAAAAGCAAAACTCACCAATCCAGGACTCAATCTTTCAGCCTACCCCCCAAACACCTACCACCTGCCTATCAGTGAGGAAGAGACCACTGCTCAGAAACAGTGCAGAGGAGGAGACCCCTGAAAAACGAGAGATCTGCGGTGTAACTGATGACTCTCCAATGCCAACTGCCAAGAGGACTGATGTTGGGAGAGCTCGTTAGGGCTCACTTTTGAGAACCAAGCTACTTACTTAGATACCTAAACCAAAACTAATGAAACCTTACTGAATTTGCGCGCTCCCAAAATAAACACAACATAAACTCGAGTTTTAGTACTTAAGTTTCACAACCTCTAATATTAACAGAAGCAAGAATTTAATAAACTAGAACTTTTCACTTCATTGCTAATTATCTCTTTGTGCCGCCAACTATACACCAGCCACACCAGAGTCTTGCTAATGCCATTCTTATTTAACAAAGTTAGTTTCAAATACAATTTAGAAGAACTACATGGCAATAACTGCTGTTACATAAGCCTTATGTAACTGAAAATGTCTGTATATATAGTCAAGAAATTAATTTAGGGCTGAAACCTAAAATCAAAGGAAAAAAGGGTAACAGAGAGGGGCTGAGCATAATCTTACTTTTCTGGATTGTCAGGAAACTTGATCCGCAGCTCCTGGTTTTTGTAAGATCTCTTCTCAAAGGTGAGAATCATCTTCTTCACTGAACTTTCATCCAAAGGTTCTTCCTAAACAAATTGGGAAGGGCAGAAAACAGAGCTTAGGATGGCTGGAATGATTACCCGGCAAAACACAAAAGAGCAGGTACAGTGACGTGGTGAGACTGCAGTCAGGCCCAAACCCTTCAGGAACAAACAGCAACCCCTGGAAGTCTCACTGCAGAAAGCTGCCAAAAAACTCAAAACACCATTGCTATTCCCTTATTGATTTTCTCCAACTCTGAGCTGAGCAAGCTCCCCAGAGCAAAACCTTGTCAGTCAGGTTTTTATAAACCAGGGGTTTACCAACAGAAGGTTCTTTGGAAAAGAACCAGAAGAGCTTCCCTACACTTTCTGAAACCAAGTATCAGTGAAAAAACCCCACAGTTTTGCAGTGGCTCATCTTTCTTTACACCTGTATTACCTGGCACCATCAGTGCATATTGAAGCTTTTTGCTTCTGACATAATCTGCTTTAGCAGTTTATGCCCATGGACAGTTTCTTTTCATAAGTCCATTGTGCTATTTCTTTTTGTAGGTCTACATATAACTGCCCTGAGTTTATGTTCTTTTGTATTTTCCTCACTTGGATAAGCTTTCACTTCTATTTTAAAGTCATTTTCTAAAGGGAAAAAAAAAAAAATTTTACTCGAATAATTTCTTTTTTTTTTTTTTTAAGTTCTTCTAAGGTGTTTCTCAGTTGGCATTACACATTTACTGCACAGCAGTAATATAACTTTAGTTACCTCCCTGACACCTACAAACACGATTCTGTTATTTTGTTTCATTATTTTAATGCACTTCTTTTATTAAAACACTGATGATGCAGATTTTCCTGTGTAACCTCTTCCCTCTCCTCTATTTGCCTATGTTACAATCACTCTTAAAGAGAAGTTCTCAAAACAAAAAACAAACCAGACCCCTTCACATCTTAAGCCAACTTTTGTGTCCCATCTCCTGTTCAGGATTAAATCAAGAGTTGCTTCTGATGTTGAAGATTCTTTGGTTAGTGACTCTAAGCAGCAATCTTGTACAAGATAGAAAATTTCTGTTTCTTCAGCAATCTCCATTACAATAATAACACCAGTCCAAGTCTTCCATTATTATTGAATTTCCTACGTTCTCAGGGCCAACCTGTTTTAGCACCATCCCACTCATGTCACCATCCCACTCATGTTCAGGTAATCAATACTACAGTGCCCAAACCACATTCTTCCTGCAATGGGATTTCAATCCACAAAGATACTGTCACACATGCTGACACTGCTTCCCTCTATTTCACTTCACTCTTTGCTTTCTCTAATATACATCACTACAATATCTCCATTTGTACCTTGTATTTAATTTGAATTCAGTATTACAGTGTCCTGCAGATTAGCTTCTTTCAATCACATTTACTGGTACAAAGTACATTTTGATGGCACTTACATTAACTGCATTCCAAGATAATAAACAAGAGGTTTTGGTTCTAAAGAAACTTTGGACTTCCAGCCCTTAAAATATCTGGATGGGAGAACTGCACTTGACAAAGACAAGGGACTTGTACACTGCAGGAATCCACAAGACTCTAACCAGTCAAGAGGACTTTTAGCTACATCCATTCATCCTCACTGGAGCTCAAATGCTACAGAAATCCTGCATTATCCTTCTCCACTATCAGCAACAACTGTAATGGCAATAGCTCAACATCAAAAAAACGAGGGAGATTTTCAGAGACGAATGCTAGCAATGCTGTGTACAAAGGACAATGATATTTTACAAACCTACATGATTCTGCAGTGGTGAATATTGCTTGTTTTTTTATCAAACAGGACACAGACAGCAGGAAGCAAATATCTTCTAGATTTATACCAATCCATGTGTCACATTTATAAAGTGATCTTTTCCCTAGCCCTTGGCAGAAAGGCCAATGCTGCATTGGATTTCTGTCTCCAAGGCTTGAAATCATTTACCCTTGACAGCTGCTACCCCCCTCCTCTGACCCAAGACCTTTCCTGTATAGAAGAATGTTTGTTTATTTGCTGCTGCTGCTGCACAGCTACAAAGAGGGGAAGAGTGGGAGAAGCTGCATGGCTAGGGGTACTGATGAGAACAATAGTTAGGAAACTGGTTAGAATACAGAAACTATTTCCTAAAAATATATTTTAGGAGGTGATGTGGGTATTCCCAGCCTAAAACAGAGATTAGGCTTGAAAGCTTCCCCTTCCCCCTCCCTTTTGCCCCCCCTCCTTTAAACCTTCAGAGGATATCTTTGAGAAGCCCCGTTTGAAATTAATGAATACCCCGCAGGGCAGGAAAGTAAAACCATAACCTTAAGCTCTACGAAGCATGTGAAAAATCACCAGTTAGTGTCATCATCGACATGGTAAAAAATGGAAGTCACAGAGAAGTGATTTAGTGTTTGCTTATTTCCCACCGCCTCCCCTTTCCCACTGGATACTAGTGATTTACTTCCTCCTCTTCCTCTTCTCCATCCCTCTCAATTATCTGAAGAAGTTTCTTCTTCTCATCATCAGTTTCTTCCAGCGCAACAGACTCCTCTTCCCTGTGACGACTGTGCTCTCGTGCACTAGCTTGTTTCCGACGTGCTTTGATTTCTTCTTCCTCTTCATCACGGGGTCTTTTTGTCCCTCTGTTAGGCTAAAGTCAGAGAAATAAGGTGAATGAATACAAGTCTTTTGTGACCTTGCAAACCAAAATACCAGTATTACAAGACATACTGAGGAAATTCTTACAAGTTGTTTAAAACATTTGCTTACACAACGCTTAACAACTCTGAAAACTAGGAAGGAAATTAATTTAGTGAAGTGGAACGTCATATGAGTAGATGAATGGCTCTGCCAAGAGCTATGTCAACATCCTACCTTGTTTGATCTATGAACACGACTCATGGGAAAATATCGTCATAGGCAGCAAAGACTAGTATTGCAACAATAAGAAGTGGCCAAACCAAACTGTTCAGTGGCTGTACAGCTGACCATCTTAATGATCAGGAATCAGCTAAGTCAGTTGATACAACCTCATGTTTTACAGACAGAAGACCAATATGCTCAAGCAGGTAGCAGTGAAAGATAATTTTTTAACCACCTAGTATATGAGATTATATTGAATTCTTGTGTCAATCCTAATTCACCTTGACTTCGCCCATCCTTCTGTCGAAAGTTTGCTGACACTTGAATGCAGAATCGGAACCTAATTCAGAGTACACAGGACAGGAGTATGGTTGCTCGCTGCAGTTCTGCAGGGGCTTGGCACCAGATTAAGTGGTGCCCATGCTTTTACAGTTTGCTTGGAACAACCTATTATTTTATTCCACAATTTCTGTTTAATTGTCAAAAATAAATGTAATTTGTCATGGACAAGAAAAAGTCCATTAACCCTCATCCCATGTTTTAATTTAGGCAAAAAGCATATGAATGCATTTGCAATAGAAGGAAAAACTCTCCCTTCAAAAACCATAAGGATATTAAATTTGGTCTCTCTTTTTTTTGAAGGACAACCAAGCTGGAACAGAAGTACTCCATGCCATATAACTACAGGAAAACAAAGTTTAATTCTTTACTATTTAAAAGGAGCCTGTGTGTTAAGAACAATGAAAACAATAAGAAAAATATTTTTACTTTCTATCACTGCTCAAGTTGCCTGGTAGATGATTTCATAACCCCATTAGGTCTAACATTTGTCCAGCCTGTTTCATAAAACATTTTCTGGCAGGAAGACCCCACTTTTCTGCTCTGTGGGACCCTTTGTCTAAAAGCATAAAAGTCACATCATGCTTTCATGAACATAAGGCCTGCTTTTTAACCAAGAAACAGATTCTTTTCAGTTTTGATTCAAAGAAAGATGCAGAGGGAATAGGTGACAGTGTCATGCTCCTGCCAGGCCCAGCACAAGTGCAGGCATCAAGGTAGGAACTTCCAGCTCCCTAGCAGGTTGGGAACTCATGGTTCCCAGAGGGCAATAAATCTTTCAGGCAATCCTGCTATGATTCCGATGACGATGCAAATGCTACAGACCAGCTACGACTGCTTCTATGCACAACCCAGTCTACATATTTATTGCAATATAAATGAAAAGCCAGCAAATAAAAGCTCTGCTCTCAAGAAAACTCTGCTTTCAGGAGAGATGTAGAAAGAAAAAAAAAACAACAAAACAACCCAAACCAAAAGAAGACCACCTCGAAAAGCACTTGAAGTGTTAATTATAATGAGAAGCAAACTGCACAGCAGACTGACCAAGATCACATTGTTTTCAGGGTTACGATGTTGTCCACTTTGAGGAAGATGCAGAATCAAGTTTCCCAGACAACATACTAGCACAAATCAAAGCTCTAGACACTTGCTCCCAGCTAGACCTATTCAAACTCTGTTATCTATCTCCTTTCTCCCTACATCTTCTCTGCTGTTTCCATTACGGATGGTACATTCCTGACTTAAAACTCTTCTAAAGTGCTCCCATGCACTTTTAAAGCAGTTACTCAGCTCATAATTCAATAGCCATAAAGTAGAAGCATACCTGGAGATTCTTTGAAATGAAAAATCTATTTGCTTGAAGGGTTTTGTGGGTTGGGATTTTTTTGTTGTTGTTGTTGTTGGGGTTTTTTTAAAGCAGATTCCTATTACTTATCTTCTAGGTACATTAAAATATAATTTCACATAGATCCATTTGGAAACAAATGTGTCATTGTCAACAACCAATAATTCAAACCCTCCCCAAGCAATCAGCAACCCAATAAAGAAAAGAAAAAGAAAAAAAGGTGCTCTTCTAAATGACATCATCTAAGGAAAAAACTTCAGTAAATACATAATCCTTACTCAGTGCCCTTAATGGCACACAGGTCTCTGACCTTCGTATGTCCTTCCACTCGCTCCTCAATAATACCCAATTCATCCTAAACTACCTTTGACAGATTAATGTTACAAACAAAGATATAGGAATTAGTGACACAAAAAGTCCTGAAATTTACAGCAAAAAGCCCTGCAAGACTTGCCTTGGATGTTCCTAATTTAGGGAGTCACAATTTCATTCCTCACTCTCATTTCTAAACATTAAAAAAGGAACAAAAACCTCAACGAGACTGCAGCTGTAATGAGGGACCAAGGGAGGTGGTGGTTTGTCAGATGCAAAGTAATGTACCATGGGAAGAGACTATATCACCAGAACAAAATCTAAATTAAAACTCCATCATGAAACCAGCCCCATTTCCTCTGAGTACACAATCCTTAGTATCAGAATTTACACCCTGTTTCAATCTCAATTATTTTATCCTTTTTTGTATTTATGCATTGTTGGGGGGGAGGAATCTTCTATAATACATAACAGAAATCATTATGATAAATTATGGAAGTGCCCTGCATGCAATTATTAATGCTGCCAACACATTGGCAATAGACAGTAATTGAATTCCCAGGCAAATGCTATTAAGCAGGCATTAAGGTTTTTCCTTTTGTTATTGATGTTATGCAAAACCTTACTAAGAATATTGCAGTTTTCCAACCAGTACTATTAAAACTAAGAAATCAAGGCATAAGTGAAACACCTGGGTTTCTGCTCATTTTACAAGAGATGCACAGTCATGAACAACTGATTTAAGGCAAGCATTAGCTTCTGTTCATTGATTTTCATCTTTGGTTTGCATTTGTATTTTCTGAAGGACTGTTACCAACCAACAAGAATTAAGGGAGTACATTGTTGCACTGAAACTGGTGCGTTTTGCTAAGCAAACACATATATTATGTCTAAACACATTTATTTAAATAATTTCATAGCTTCACACACATCTACACAAGTTTTGCCTTTCTGGTAGAAAAGGGAAAGTTAATCGTTTGACAAATAAAATGTGGGGTTTTTTACTCAGTTGTGCTAAGGTGCATTTGGCAAGAAGATGGAATTCATCAGAAAATGCACAAGAAAAGCATTTTTAAATTGTTTATTGTTAGTTAAGCTTAATTTTGTTCCCATTGAATGCAGTGCATTCACAGTAATTTATTCCGAACACATTTTCATTTAAATCTAACACTGATATCACTACACAAAAAACAACAAATACAAAAGGGTTTAAAAAAAGCTGACATTTATAAAATACAATAAAGTAAACAAAAGCTGGTGATTGGTAAAGGCGGAATTATCTTTCTGTTTCTCTTCTAGTCTTTAGCTGTACTCGCTTTGGATGTTCACTGACATATTCTAACCTGTTACAGCCTGGGTCCCAGGCTTCACGTGGCAGACCTCCTCCAGAAATACACACCAGACACGGGTCATCGTTTGTGCGCAGACACATAACACAGAGCCTGCCCCTCAGTTCGGGCAGCAAAACCAACAGCACCAGCCTTGTGTGCTGTGAAGGTGAGAGAAATGACATCCTAAATTGAAGAACAATGATCTGCCCAGGGCCCCTGCCTGGTCTCCCTCAAAGCAGTGATTGCACATTAATATCAGGATTAAGTATCCCACAGAATCTAAAAACCTATTGTTTAGGCCCCTGATCGCTTCCAGCCTTCTCCAAACATCAGGAAGGTTTACAGAAGTCTCAGTAATGGAGTTTCGTATTACTAAGACATCTGCTTTGTAAGTAACCTTGTTACTGTGAAGCTTAGAAATTATTTGTTAATGAAATCTGAAATAAATCTTCATAAGTGATGCAGCTTCTTTTGTGACCGCATCTCAGCCAGCTGCCGCCTGCTCAGAAGAGCCACTGCAGAAAAGCTACGCATTAGCTGTCAATTTAGGACGCCTGAAAGCAAGGCCCAAATCTCCAGAGGTATCTTTACTAACTTCTTAATTTGGTTTCCAACATTTGTGATAAACCAGGCTACTATCAATCTTACTTTCCATTGTTTTTCTTTCTGAAGCACGACACTTCTAGATGGCGCAGGATGAGCATTAAAAACTGGAAGAACTGGCACCAGGAAAATCCAGAAGTCTCAGGAAGTCCCAAGAGCTCCAAAATCATGCAAACTGAGGCAAATGAAACAGAAGATGGGCACGGTACCTACATGCATACAGATTATTACTTTCAGAGAGAATGAACCCCTGTCCCAGACTCGCTCACAAGGAGTGCGGCCATTGGGAGCCCTGCGGGGAGGTGCGCAGAGCAGGGATCTTCCTTCACAGACTTCTACACATGCTCCTGTTTGGTGGCCAAAGGTAAAACATCGAAAAGTAAACTAAAGATTCACTTGCGACCCCATTAGGGTACCAACACAAGTTCCATAGCATGGGACCTGTATTCCCCAGGAGCAGAGCCCGGTGCTGCAGGCCAGCAGCTGAGCCGGTGACGGCTCCTCGCTTTAACCCACAGGCAGGACAAGAGCTACCAGGTTAATAAAGCTGTAAGTCATCAACAACCTGCTCGGCTGAGCTGCCTCTGCCATCAGATGCATCTGCTGCATTGCAAATTTACAGTAAATTATCTATACCAGCAGCAGAAATTATGATGTGCCTCCACTGATACGTGGAGATCCATCCCACTACAAACTGCACTCAACCCATTCAAATAATGAGGAGATCACCCAGCTCGGTGAAGTCAGACTTTATCCCATTATTTACTGCTTTTTCTGTTACTCGATTTTACTAATATTCCATTAAAAATTAGCAATTTGTAATGATCACTCACAGTGGTGAAATCTGCATTTAATGAGAATTAAAATAATCTCCCTTATTCCCTCCCAAGACAATTGAAAGAGATCTCTCAAAAGAACCAGAGTTGGCTTTGTCCCCTTAATTACCCTCCGTAACTGGAGGCCAGACACAGAGGATCTGGGCACAGTCTTTCTGGGCAGAACAGCAGCAATATTTAATCATCAGTTTAGACCATCTGCAACTGTTTTGCAGCAACACATAAAGTTTATGGATTCCTGAGCTTTGTATAAACTGCCAGGTGCTGTTTAATTGTATTTTTTGTTACAAGAGGTTCCTTTTCCCACTCTGACAGACACTTGGTGCTGAATTGGTGGCACAGTGCCCGGAATCTTCCATGCCAAGTTTGGCACTGAGGGAGAACATCTTCGTGATTAAGCAAGGGCACAGATTAGGCATTTAGAGGAGACAAATTCAAAACAATGTAAGAGAAAAGCAATTATTTTGGGTTGTGCTGAGGGAAGCTGAGAAGACCGACTCATTTTCAGCAAGAGATTAAAATCAGACAGCAGAGGTGTACACCACCCATCATCCAGCCCACCCGTCTGACAGCTGGTGCCACCCTTGCACCCAGGATGAATGAGGAGATCTTGAGCCAGCCTGCTCCTCAGCCCAATGCAGGAAACCTCCCAGACCCCTGCTCAAGTTAACCTTACAACTCCAGACAGAAAACTGGAGCAGGTGACGGGCTGTTGTAGGAGCCAGCCTCCTCCCAGGGGCAGCAGCCCGTCAGCTGGGTACAGCAGGCAGCCTGGAGCAACACTCACTCAATTTATCTGCCACGCACAAGTCAGCGTCCTCTCTGTGGCACAGGCACAACAGAAGTCTGATTATTCTGAATTTTACTCATTCAGTGGACAAGAATGTACATTTCTAAAAATTATACAGGAGGGCACCTGCTTCGCCTCTCTCTGAGAGCCATGGCAGACACCCGACCCACACAGGCTGGGAGGCAGCGAAACCTGTTGTTTCCAACTTTTTTTTCTACCTTTCAGCCAGAAGTGCCCTCACAGAAGGGAATGTCATTTTCTCAGAATCAAAGCTATTTATCTGCCTTCTGCTCCTCCACTCCTTTCACCTGTATTCACCATTGTACCTAATTCTGGAGGTCTGCATTCAGTGATACTGAAATCCAACACTTACTCTAAAGCATTATCTCATCTACTGACAGAAGAATCATCTGTATTCAGGTGAGAGACCAGAAGAGCACAGAGCCAGGACAAACCCTTCAGGAACAATTTCAGTAGTTGGTTGAAAGCTGCAGAATGGTTTGTCCCACAGCTAGGAATAATTTCAGCAGCAAGAAATGAAATTAAAATTTAAATAACCAGCAGCTAAGCAGCATTTCTTTACCTCTAGCCCCCACAGAATACAGCCCCACGTTGTCATAAGCAATTACCCACATCGCCGTATAGAAAGCTCATCCAACAGAAAGCTGTACAAAATCAAAGTGATCAAAGCAAAGTGGATGCACACTTTCCTCCAGAGCAGAAGGGAATCCTGCGGACTTCAAATTTCAGAAAAAGAGAAAAACCAACAAACAAAAACTCAAACTAGAACCTGGTTAAAAAATTACAACAAACAGAAGTTCAGCGCAGGTTTACCTTTCTGTGCCTTAGGTATAAATTGCATTACTTTTCTGTGCCTTAGGTATAAATTGCATCACAGAACAAGTACAGGACAGCATCATTAACCATAACTGAGGCAGAGAAGACCAAAAAACTAAAGAAACATGAGAAATGATCATTCTAGTTTGTTATTGAAAAATCACAGAAAAATGGTAGGCAGAGAAATACAGAAGTAGAACAGGTCTCAGAACGGCAGGACTATGCCATCAGCACTGCACAAACAGATGAAGTAGGAAGGATGTTAGAGACAGAGAGAGCAATCCACAGAAGAAAACATCCTGGAGCTGTATCAAGTAGGAGTCTAGTGGAGTTCTCAGAGAAAGGCTATTCTTACAGCCATACTCCAGAGTATTTTGATGCCCCTGGGAAAAGAAGAAGGGAAATTTCTCAAACCCAAAGGTAACTTTCTCTGTGCATCCCAAAATAACACATTCTGAAAGTACAGATGTGTCCTGAACAGCAGGATGCTCCTTTTGCCTCTGAACACTTGTGGTGCCTCCACAAACTAATGCATAAGAGGATGGCACATAGGAAGGAGTTCCATAAAGAATCCTGTGTTCTGAATTAAATAGATCTCGTCATGTAACTCCCACACTCAATTACTTTCAAGGTAGATAACGTCTTAAGAGTGCTTTTCTTACCCACTGATTCGGCAGGGAAACACCACTGCTGCAGCTTGTCTAAGAATTAAAGTAACAAGCCAACACTATCGCGTGCACAAATCACAGCGGAAGCATCAAACATTACTGCAAACCAGCGCTCTCATTCCCTGATCCACAGGGGAACACACTAAATCCACTCTCCTGAAAATAAATACACAATTAACTGCATCTGCTTATAAACTGACCTCCAAACGACGAATAAGCAACGATCACATGCCGAGAGGAGAAGAATGCTCACAAGATAAAAGGAAACTTTCATAAGACGGGAAACTTTTTCAGAAGACTTTGGCAAAAATCAAATTAAATGGGCTTTGTCATAAAACAGGTAGAAAAAAAAGAACAAGCCCGCAAGCCACGCAACAAGCACAGGCTTTGCTGCAGGAACAGCGAAGACACCAAACCGTGCCGGTCTGTGGGAGACACGGCATCAGCAGACCCCCCCGGTGACCGGCTCCCACCGGGGCACCGCTTCTCCGGAGCGGGGGTGGGGTGGTGGGTGGTGAGGGAAGAGAGGCCCCCAAAACCCCGCGACACCGTAACCGGGTCCCCCGAGAGCGCACCGGGCGCGGCTGGGCAAGCTCTGCGCGGCGGCCCGTCCCAGGCCCGCGACCGGAGCTGCAGCGGCACCGGGCCGGGGCTGCCGCGCCAGCGGGGCTCCGGGGTTCGGCCTCTGCCACCCCCCGGCACGGCACGGCCCGGCCTGGGCCGCGCTCGTCCCTCCCCAGCGGGGCAGCAGCGAAGGGCCGGGGCTGCTCCCCGCGCACCCACCGCTCCCACCTGACGGGCCCACGCCACCCACGGCCCCGGGAGCCGCCGCGGGGCCGCTCACCTGGTAGCTGAGCAGCTCCCCCACGTCCATGGCACCGACCGGGCCCCGCCACCGGGAAACTGTCGCCAACGACCGGGGCCGCGCGACACCGTGCCGTAAGGCAGGGAGCGCAGGCGAGCCGGGAGGGCGCCACTCTGCCGGAAAGCGAGGCGGGAGGGCCGCTGCCGGAAAGCGAGAGGCGCCACACTGCCGCAAAGCAGCCCCCGGGAGGCCTGAGAGCGGGAGAGGGCCGGGCAGCCCTGCCGCGGCGTGGGTGACGGGTGGGCGGCAGCCGCGGCCCGTGGGCCGGGCCG
>NW_010972709.1:518102-523554 GCF_000737465.1 Haliaeetus leucocephalus | reverse complement strand
CTGGTCGGGGGAGCTGCTGGGCCGCAGCGAAACGCGACCGACTGATACCGAGGGAGACGGGGCGGGGGGGGGAGAGTGGCAAAGTGTGCTGCCTGCTGCAGAACAGCGAGAGGGCGAGCCCCCTCCGGGGTGACAGGGCCCCCCCCGAGCCCTCCGAGACCCTCCCTGCCCCCCAGCTGCAGCCCCGCGGGGCGCCCATGCCCCGGGTGGGGAGCGGAGCAGGGCGAGCGCCTGGTGCCCCCGGTGAAGCGGGACCTTGGGTCCCGTCGGCAGCTGTGCCACCAGAGCCGGGTGCTGTGTGGGGCCGAGGCTGCCATCACCCCGGGGGGGGAGAGTGGGGTGTCCCAGCGGAGCCCCCGCCCAGGAGCTGACCCTCACCACTGCGGAGCGGAGGCACCGAACACCAGTGGTTTCTTTTGACACGTTTTCCGTAACCTTCTGCAGATCCTTCCCGGGGCTGAGGCAGGCTTGGAAATGCAGGAGGCTGTTGCCAGCGTGTATTGACAACACAATTCTATTTATATACAGCATCATTAACCGCTGTCACCTTGAAAACAGGCCAATAACTGAGCACTGAATGCAGCAGGAGGGGACGTGACAGTCCCTCTGTTTGCTGAGGTCGTGACAAATAGTTCTGTAATTCAACAAGATGCAGAACTGCAGACAGATAGAGGCATTTTTCAATTTAACAAATATGAATAATTAGAAGAGAGTCAACTTGGCCAAAATCTTGAACTTATTTCAACTATGCTTTAAAAAACAGTTTCGAGCTAAAATAATTTTTCATAACATAATGATCGTAGCTATTATGCAGTTATCTCAGTAGGAGTCTGGTTTGAGAACACTCAAAATTAAAAATACATATAATGTTTTCAAAGAAGTTCCTCGCATCCCCCGTTGTTTCACTAAAATATAGGAGATATCAGTCATGACAAAATTAACTCAACAAATCTGCATGTTAAAGACGAGATAAATAGAAGATAATTATTGGATCAGCTGGCTTTCCTTTATTGGGCGTTTGGATAATTCACCAGCTGTGAAACCAGAACATTCGCAGTCACACCAGGAGTACTGACACATACTTGGGGACATGATACGGCTATTGGGAAGCCTGACCAGCGACAGCAATAAAAGCAACAAGCAGTTGTAAAACACGTGAAGTGCAGCGGGAGATAAGAACTGACCCTCCATCTACAGATGGAAACACCGGGCACTGCAATCGCACCCATGGCGCGGAGCCAGGAGACCCAGCGGCAGGAGCTGATGTGCAGTGCTGGCACGGGGGGGCACGGCACAACGACGCCGCCGGCTCACAAGCCGCAAACACCCCTTTATCGGTCCTTTGATTTGTGGGGGGCTGCTGGCCTCGGCATGCGGCAGGCAGAGCGACAGCAGCCCTGGGACACCGAGGGTTTGCTGACAGCATCGGTGTGCAAACGCAGACAGGGAAACGCGCCCAGCGGTGGGTGGGGGAGTTGGGGGAGGGCAAAGGGAATAATCTTCAAATCGGAGAAAAGAAGCATGAACACAGCTTGCAAGGCCGGCACCTCCTGCCTGAAGCTTCCCCTCATTAGACAAAGGGATAGAAAATGGTCGATTCCTTTCCCTGGAAGGACCGTGAGGCCAGGGGGGACGTTCAGAAAAACAAAGTCAGGAATTTGAGAAGTGGCTGCTGGGTTAACTGACTTAAATAAAACTTGATAGCCAGGAATCTATAGCCTCGTGGGAAAGGCACAAAAGCTCAGGTGCCGTTTCTCACCCTGACGGCTGGAAATCCAGCAGAGGCATGGCCCACCACCCCGCGCCTGCAAAAGCAAATCAATTGTGAAAGCACCAGCACTGAAAGGAATGAATGCAGACCAGAGGCTGGGCGCCAGCACCTCCCGTCCCTTCTGCCACGCAGGGAGGACAGTCAAAGCCCCTGGGATGTGGCTGGGGACGTAGCCGGAGCACCGGCTATGGCAGGGCTTGGCAGGCAGCAGCATGGGAGGCGGATGGCAGTGGAGAGCGGGCAGGAGCCCCATGAATCCGCCGAGCCGTCGTGCTGCCGTGGGAAGGGTCCCGGCCCATGCACCCCTCGTCCCCAGGCTGTCCTTAAAGCCCCACTCTATCTGCAAACAACATCCAGAAGTAACCTGCAAAGGCTTTCCCTTTGCTGTGAAGTTTTTGCCCAACGCTACGAGCCCTGGGGGTGCTGGGTGAGAGGAAGGCAGCGTGGGGGACCGCAGAGCGCAGCACCGTGCAGTTGTCTTTGAAACAGCCACCAGTTCCTCCCGTGCCCCCTCCTGTCCCCGTGCTCTGCCAGCCTCATCACACACCGAAAAGGCCGTATTGCTGCCCAGGAAACCCAATTCCCACCAAGGTGCTGCAGGGCAGGATTCAATAACAGAGAGGTTTTATCCAATAAAGGGAGTTGGAGCACAGGGACAAAATATTGACTTAAAAAGCAAAACCAAGAGCAAAATCAAAGTCTAAAAAAAGCCCTCAAGGAAATGAAAGGATGGGGACCAGCCGGTCACCCTGGGTGGTGGGCTCTGCTTGGAGCCCGCACCAGCCTCTCCAGGGGAGCTGCGGGAAGGGGCTGGAGGCTCTGGACAGGCTGGAGCAAACTCTGCGACTTAGCTTGGTCAGGAGAGCGAGGACCCCAGCGGAAGCCTGGCTCCACACCCCCAGGCACCCACCCTCGGCAGGGGCCGGGGCATCACCGCTGCCCTCGGGGCTGGCCGTATCCCTGCAGCCCCAGGACTGCCCGGCCGGAGGTGATGGGACCTACAGCACGTTTCCCCACTCCCTCGGGGACACCCCCAGGGCTCCAGGGTGTCTCAGGACAGCCCAAACCAGACCTTTCCCAACCCCTTTCCCCTAACCACACCAGCACAAACAGGCACAGAGGGCTGCTGGCGGCTCAGCTGGCACCACGGCGTCCCTGGCTGTGCCTCTGGCCCTGGGGACCAGCATGGAGGAGCCGGGACCTAGCAGCCACCAGCGATGGGGAGAAGCCGCAGCCACCGCGATGGTCCTGGCAGCGTGGCACGAGTGCCGGTATGGAAACAACGGTTCCTTGGCTCAGCACAGCAGGGCAGTGGGGGGATGCTCAGCACCGCAGCTGGGAGCGGTGGCGGGAGGAGGGGGCAAGGAGGAGAATCCCGGTTTAATTTTATTCCGAGTTCAGGTTTCAATCCAGATGCCTCAAGATCTAATTCCGAATAAATAATTGTACTGAGTAACCCTGGTCCCCCGGTGATTAACTAAACACACTGAGGCTCGCTGAAATTGAATTAGTGGTGTGCACTCAGCCGTTATTACCCTCCCCACGTCATGAATATTAATGAGGGGTTATTAAGAAATGTAAATGATGCCTCAGGGGGTTGGGAGCACAGGGGGGTGCAGGGCGGTGTGGGCTGATACGACAAACCATTAGGAAAACAGCCTGATTGAAGCCACTTTTTAATTATGTCAGATCTCGCTCTTTCTTGGGTGCAGCAGTGTTTCCGGATGCTTTCGTTTTTATTAAAATGAGAAAAAGGGAACAAGTTATAGCTGGAATGTAAAATGAGCATTTGCAAAGCGGAAAAGCTGCAGCCACTGAGCACCCTGGCAGCGGAGGGTGGCAGCAGGGCCCTGCCTGCAGCTGCCTGCACCCCACGGGCTCCCCACTGCCACCAGTCTGGGCTAGCTCCCAACCGGGCTCCCCAGCACTGCTGGCACAGAGAGGGGGACGCCAGCACCCCTGTGGCACCCATACCCCAGCCTCGGGGGCTCCCGCAACCCACGGCTGCTCCCCCCCACCGCAGCCCCGCTCCCTGCAGCCCCTTCCCTCCCAGTTCAGCATCGCTGGCCAGGAAAGAGTGGCTGTGATAAAACTCATGCATTTTAACAGGTTCTTGCAGGCGCTCCCCGCGCCGCCGAATAAAAGCTGACAGGTGCAGCTGAGTTAATCAGAGTGGATAATGGAGGGAAAGAAAGAAATCTCAGACCAAATTGCTGCAGAAATCATGAGCCGGAGCTCAAAACTATCCAATTAAACTGGGATGAAGCTTAAAGGGGAAGACGGCCATTCTCCAAGCCCGGCATCCCACTGAAGCAGGAGAAGGGGAATGGCTGCAGAGCCCCCCGTCCCCCCGCGGGAGAGCAGGGGGCTGCCGAGCGCGGAAGAGCCCCCATCCCGCAGGAGGGATGTGCTACCGGGGCCCTCTGGGTGTCTGTGTCCAGCCAGTACTGCCACATCGGTGGTTTGCTTGTAAAACAAAGCAGGCCTGGGGCTCTTCTTCCACAGATCAACATTGGATCAAACGCTTTGTTGGGGTGATGAGCACGGCACATGCCCAGCCCCAGTTCTGCCGTGGCTGCCATCCTGCCACGCCAACGCCAGCTCGCCTCCGTGGCTGTCTGTGACCTGCCTGCAGCAAGCACCAAACCCATCCCCTGAATGGCTTGGGGAGGGCTGGGCTATCAGATGAGTTAAAAAAATGTGCATTTAATGTAGTCGAGGCCCATTACTGTGGCCGGTAGAAATCCGCCAGCTTTACTGCGGCGTTATCACGGATAGATCGGATGGCCTGGGATGGGAGCGCGCACGGGAGTTTGTTAGTATTCAGGTCTCTCCACACGGATAGCTTCATAACGCCAGGCTTGCCTCTTAATTGCACCCGTAAGCGTTGAAATTACCGAAGGGTAAAATGCAAATGGGCTGTAACCTTTCCAGAGCTCACCCCAGCACCGCCGCGCCAGCTCCATGCCGAAAGGGAGGTGCCTGCATTTCTTTCCCTTTTTCTTAATTGCTAAGGGAGCTGCCAGGCGATTCCCTCCCAAGGCCCCAGCAGGGAGAGGAGAGACCCTTCTCCGGGGTCGCACACTGGTTCCACCAAGCTGGAGGCAACGGAGACACCGGGATGGCCCCGGGAGCTGCCTCCCACCCTGGGATGACCACGACGCCTGCTCCAGCCCCGCGGCACAGCACCACGGCCGACCGAGCCGGGGCTGCGAGGGCCAGGCACCCCGGTGACAGAGCAGAGCGTGGAGCAAAACTTGCAGCCTTTGCCCTCCCTCTCTGGTGCTGCCTTCCCAGCCCAAAGGGGTTTGGTGCAATGCCTGCCATGGCTCCTGGCCAGGGTCCCGGGGTGCTGGGTCCTGGGGTGCCGGGTCCCAGGTTGTGGGGTGCCGGGGTGCCAGGGCAGAGCGCTTGCCGAGCCAGCCAGCACCGCAGGGGCCGGGAGGTGCAGGTGCCGGGAGGTGCAGGTGCCGGCGGGAGAAGCCAGCTGTGGCATTAAGGTTAATGAGATTTTCATGAACCTGCCGATTCGTTTGGCAGGCAGGTGGGGGGGGATGGGATCTCGCTAATTAAAGGGAGCTGACCTGTGAAATCAGGCTGTGAGGGGCTGGGGTGAGCAGAGGGGAGGGTGGGCAGGGGGGAAAGCAGGGGAAGAGGTGCAAGGGGTGAGGGTGGCCAGTG
>NW_010972709.1:507919-518060 GCF_000737465.1 Haliaeetus leucocephalus | reverse complement strand
GTGGCCGTGGCTGTGGCGGTGGCTGCGGCCAGGCTGCTCCCTCCTTCCCGCCCGCTCCGGTGCTGCTCGCTGTCCCAGCACAGCTGGAGCATCCGTGCCAGAGCAGCACCTTATTTATGGCTCTGCTTCCCCGAGTTAAACTCCACAAAGTGTGACAATCAAAATTAAAGATTTCTCCAGAAAGGCAGCCTGGGGGGAAATCACTGCGGACGCCGACAGAGATTTCCCAACGGTGACTTTTAAATTAAAGGGGAAAAAAATTCCTTTAATTTGGTGGCGTGCTTGGGATGCAGCTCACTGGGCACGTTATTATCCAGCTCAGCAAATGCTCCCAGAATTCGCTTGCGCTCCAAATTGCCGATCCCTCTGCAAGGCAGCGTATCCCCACCTGTGCCAGCATCCACCAGCACTGGGGGCCGGCAGCACAGCCCAGCAGGCAGCGAGCGGGGCCGGGACAAGGCTGCACCCCGCCACCCCAGAGCCAAGCCCTGGTGGGTGCCCCCTCCCCACGGCCTGTCCCAGCTCCCAGACGGTGGTGAATGGCCGGATTCTGCTCCTGCACAGGATGAGCCCAGTCCCCAGCCAGCATAGCTGTGCTCTGGGACCCCCATGCCGGCACAGCCAATTCCCATTCCTGCCCCCAGCCCCTCCTGGTATTTAGTGCTGCAAATCCAGATGGGTCAGGGCTGGGCATATCGGCACCGCTGGGCGCGCGCGTGTGTCTGCCTGCCCGTGGCTCACCCGCTGAATCCCCGCCAGTGCTGTTGGCCCCTAATAAGGACCTGGGGCAGTAGGGGGGACCTGATGTTTTAAGACTTTTTTTCCAAGCAGAGCATGAGCTCTTCAATGCCGCTGAAAGCAAGACCCTGCCTGCAGCCCTGGCCCAGGCACCGGCTCTGCCGGGCCTCCTGCACTGTGTGGTGAGGACAGTGGCTGCTCCGGCATCCCCATGACACTGCCACACACATTGTGCCCAGCCACCTGGGCAGCTGGCACGGTCCCTTCCCAAATGCAGGGCTGAGTCGGGTGCTCACCCCAGAGCCCCAGGAGCCTCCACAGACCCACCGTGTCAGCATGTCCACGGGGCCATGGGTGTGCAGCTTTGCCAGCTGGATTGCATGCTGGACCCAAAGCACCAGCGGAGACCATCACTGTCAAAGCCTCCTTGTTGGGATCGCAGGCCCCGCACACCCGAGATGCACCTTGCCCTGCTCTGCCATGCCGCACCGCGGCACAGGGAGCACCGTGGCACAGCAAGGCACCACAGCACAGTGAAGCACTGGGGCACAGCGAAGCACCAGGGCATGGTGAGCACTGCAGCGCAGAAAAGCACCGCGGCACAGCGAAGCACCAGGGCATGGTGAGCACTGCAGCGCAGAAAAGCACCGCGGCAGAGCAAAGCACTGGGGCACGGTGAGCACTGCAGCACAGCAAAGCACGGTGGCACAGCGAGCGCAGTGGCACGGTGAAGCACCGTGGCTCTGTACCACCTCTGTGCTACTCCAGGGTGCTGCAGGGGTATGGCACTGCCCAGTGTCCCCACAGGGATGCCCCGAGGCCTTTCCTGTGCCCCACGGATAGGGACACAGCTCCTGCCTCCCACTTCACTTCGGGCACCTGCCAGTGGCTCCCGCCTGGCTTGGGCAGGGGGCATGGCAACAGGGTTTTACTGCCCGAGCCGGAGAAGCTGCCGCTTGTCCCCGGCGTAGGAGCTACCCAAGGCGACAGGGGCTGGTGGCGCGGGGCTGGCCCTGCCCAGCTGGGGTGCGGAGCTGCGGGGGGGCGCGGGGGGCACAGGCAGCCCCAGACCTGCCTGTCCTGGCACAGCTCTTCCCCTTGCTTTCCCCCCGCTTTCAAGATGAAGCAATGAAATTATTTTTCTACTTGAGTAGTTTTCAATTTAGATTAAGAAAAATCTGTGCTCTGTTAGCGACGTTGCAGTAAATCACGAGCAAGCGGCACTCCGCAGCTGACAGCCCGATCGCTTATCGGCTGCAAACCTTTTTTCAAGTTGACAGGCTCCAAGTGTGACATTGAGCGAGGGCAGCGGCAGCCTGGCAGGGACGGTGCGCGGGGAGGCGGACCCCCACCCGGCACGCTCCCCGGGGCACCGTGGCTCAGCCGTGGCTGCGGGCAGCACGCAAAGCAGGCAGGCGGTCCCAGGCAGGATCAGGCCTTGGGCATCACAAGCTGGGACAGACCCGGAGACGCAGAGGTCAGTGCTGGCCCCTGCAGCGCCGGCTCTGCCACGCCGCAGCACCGCTCCTGGGGCCGTCGGCGGGAGCTGGCGGGGGGGGACGTGCTGGCTCACTGCCGTCCCACCAGATCCCCCTGGCCCCAGCACGCCTCAGCAGCGTGCTGGGGCTACACCGCCGGGGCTGCTTGGTGCTTCAGCCCTTGCTCTCACCTATTCATCACTGCTGGCAACACGGTGGCACCCAATGCAGCTGCGACGGTGCCCATCGCCGACTGCACCGTGGCCGCACCGGGAGCGGATCCCCATCCTCGTGCCCATCTCCATGCTGCCGCCGTCCTCATGCCAGCACCATCAAAAGGAGCATTTGACAGAAAACAAACCTTTTTTTCCCCTCTGGTTCTTCCAGCTCATTTATCGCTTGCACGGGGCAGGCAGAGCTGTCAGTGCCTGAACCTCACTCATCCGTTTAACCTTGGGGGAAGAAACACATTTGTGCCGGATAACGTGCATCAGATGGTGGCACGGGGAGCGCCTGTAGCTGCTGTGCCTGATGGATGGGCTACACGGGCCTCGCCTGACCTGTGCTTGTATGTTATCTGCATTGCTGCGGGAGGCTTTTCATCACGCCGACAGCTCCAGCATCACCTGCCTGGCAGGAGCTCCTCGCCAGGGATGGCTGCCGGCAGCAGCGGCCAGGAGGGGCCCGGCCACGCGGCTGCGGCTGGCACCACGGCACCACGGCACCGCAGGAGGCGGCGAGCCACCGAGCCAGGGGAGGGGAGAGGCCGCCGTGCCCAGGGGAGGGTTTGCAGGCTGTGCCCGTGCCACGTGCCCGGCTGCGGTGGGACTGGAGGGACTGGAGGGACTGGGACAACCCCGCCGGGAGCAGAGCTGGCGCCTGCCGTGCCCAAGGGATGGAGGATGCCCTCACCACCGGCAGTGCCACCGGCCATGGCAGAAGGGAGAGAAGCTGTTGCACTTGTCCTTTGGGTGACATTTTGCCAACGAGGGGTCCTGTGACAGTGACGGAAAGGATATGGAGCTGGGCAGCCCAGAGCCCTGGTGACGGATGAGCACTGCCAAGTGCCGACACAAAAGCCATTTGGTGTGGGGAAATGATAGATGCTAACACTAATTTTAAGCACAGGCAGCCGAATTCCTCCAGACAGTCGCAGTGCTCAGGATTTAGGGCACAGCTGCTGGGTTCAGATAAGGTGTGAAATCAGCCCGGCGTGCAGGGTGTTACTTAATAATGAACGTCTCATGATGGATGGGGGTGGCTCAGCGATATAACCTCCACATTTGGAGCCTTTCAAACCTCTTGTCATCAATCCTGGTCCCTGCCGGGCCATGGGAGGGGGAGCTGGGAGCTGGCAGCGGGCGCACGCCCCACCAGGCTGGCACCACAGCTTGGGCTGCGCGACTCCCCCCCCGCCTCCTCCTGCACCACCGGCACCTTTGCAGGCTGGCGGCAGCACCAGAGAGGTTCTGGGGCCAGATCCTGCCTGGGCCGGGGCGGCCGCGGCTGCTCCCTCCAGTGCCGCCGGCAGCGTGGCCCCATACACCTCCTCTCCTCTCTCCACGGCCACGACGCATTGCTGGCTGCTCCCACATGCCGGCGGAGATCGGGGCTGCCAGCGTGAGGAAGAGGACGGCGAGACGTCATGCCCTCCCTGGGGACATCACTGCTCCCCCAGCACCATGCCGTGCCTGGAGCAGCTCTCGCTGTGCCACAGCAAGCGGGCTTTGACCCACGTGGG
This sequence comes from Haliaeetus leucocephalus, assembly GCF_000737465.1. Taxonomy (NCBI): domain Eukaryota; kingdom Metazoa; phylum Chordata; class Aves; order Accipitriformes; family Accipitridae; genus Haliaeetus; species Haliaeetus leucocephalus. Next base: position 514,103 of record NW_010972709.1, on the reverse strand, counting down.
CAGTGCAGGGACACGGCGCCAGCCCAAAATATTTATGGTAAAAGCGATGCTGGAAATGGCAAGTGCTGTGCTTGTCTGTAGCATTTAATCTTTCTCCTGACCTTATAAAAAAATCTATTTGTGTTGAGATTTTAAATGCACTTCTTAAATCACCCACTACAGGCTTCACACCGTATTAATTTCTGCTCAAGCAAATGAGTTTGGTATTTGCTCTTTTCCAGTACCACCAATGCCAGAGCGCAGGGAGGATGCACGCCGCGTCCCCCTCACTCAGACCTGCAGCCTGTGCCCTCACCCCGCGCTCGCTCAACCCGTGCACGTCCCTGCGTGCATGCTCACCCCCATGCACGCTCACCCCTGTGCCTGCCCCCCCGTGCACATGCTCACCCCCGTGCACACTCACCCCCCCCATGCATGGCACACACAAGCACCTTTGAAGGGATCCCGTCTCCTCCAGCTCAGGGGAGAGCTCTGAGCAGGACGGCCACTGCTGCCATGTCCCAGGAGGAGGAGGAGGATGACTCAGCTGGGGATGAAGGCCAGGAGAGGCTGGCACGGGGCAGAAACACCCAGCCAGGCTCCACGGAGGCGGCGGTGGGCTCGCCTGGGCACATGGCTCCCGCACGCACCAGCCGCCCCCAGCACCCTCCAGCAGGTCCCTGCAGCCGCGCCGCCCCCCGCGGCGGCCGGCCCTTCCCGGGGGCTGCAGGTGTGCCAGGGCAGCGGGGGCAGAGCAGTGCTGGGGACACGCGGCACCGCTGCAGCTGGAGCAGACGAGCTTTCGGACGAGCTTGCCGGCACAGCGCCATCGATTTGGAGGTGATTGCTGCCAGGGCGAGGCATGGTCAGCTCGCCTCATTATTGTGCAAATTGCTGGGAATGCAAATCTGGGTGCACCTGGGGAAAAATGTATTAACAATATTACTCCTGATTAAGGTCGCAGGGCACTTTCTGCTTGTTCAGTGAAGCCTGGGCTCCCTTTCCTCTTTTGAATCTAATGGTTGGTTTATTTTTATATCTGTGACTGTGAGGTTTTATCAGGCGCTTTCAAACTGTGCTCTTGCAGTCTCTTGACAAGATCCCGCCGGCAGCACCAGCTACGCTCTTTGGGATGCGGGATCAGACAGCGGGAAATCACTGATGGTGGACACCAGCACCCCTCCCGGCATGGGACGGCTTGTGGCTGCTCCAGCCCCAAAACCTACCTACCTGCCTTTCCCCACCCCGAAGCTTGAAACTCCCGAAGCGGGAGCACCACCGGCTGGGCACCACCAGCCCTCACGTAGCACGGCACGGCACGGCACGGCACAGCACAGCCCCAGGCTGCCATGGGCCCTGTCTCCTGGCAGGCAGGGACTGGCCGTGGGGCAGGCGGGGAGAGCTCATGATCTGCTTAACGCGTGTGAGCAGGGTGCCAAACCGGCACTGATTTATAGCCGAGGAAATGCTTAATTTAGGCAATGTATTTAAAGGAACTAATTAGAATTGTATTAATATTTATGGGCCTTATGGAGAAGCTGATAGTTGCTATTTGAGGGTATTAACTGTTATCTTATATTGGGCAGGACCGTGGTGTTTGGAGGCAACTTTAATTGTGGTGAAAGCAGTCGAGATCTCACCAGAAGCCGGTGACAGAAGCCCACCCGATGCTGCACATCCAAACCACGTTTGCAGTGCTAATGAATATCTGCTGGAATTAATAACCCTGCCCACGTGGTCCTCCCCCCCCCGAGCGGCCGACCATCCCTCCGACAAGGGACAGGCGCAGCTGCCTGCTCAGGGCCATGCTGCGGGTGATGGGAGCTGGGGAAGCCAGAGCCCTCCCCTCCTCCAGTGACACGGAGCAGCGGCATGGTCCCCACACCGGGCGTGATGCTCCCGGTCCCACCGCTGCCGGTGCTCCCATCCATCCAGCCTGGAGAAGGGGGCCGGGAGGGGCCTGGGGGCAGGTGGCCCCAGCAGCCCCCAGCTCATCCGTAACCAGCTCCCTACCCGCACCCGACCTCTCACTATAGCAAAGTTCACATCAATTTTCCTTCCCCTCATTTGTCTGTAAACCATGAAGAAAAATCACCGCCGTCTGCCCGCATCAGGCCGCCGCGGTGATGTATGGCTGTAATAAAAACCCCATTTTGGGAGGCCGCCTTCCCCGCGCCGCCAGCCGGCGCGCCATGCATGGCCGTGCCGCCGGCCGGGCTGCGCCGCGTGGCACAGGGCTGGGGCTGCCGCCTGCCGCAGGCAGCCGTCGCCATCCCAGCCCTGGCCCCCCCCCGTGCCTCCATCTCGGTCTCACCGCACCCAGCGGCCGGCGGTTATGGATAGGAGCTATTAGAGCTGGTATGGAGCAGCAGCCTCTGTGCTGTGTTCAGGCAGCCGGTGCCGTTAACTCCCAAGAGCTGGATCGTGGGGGACAGCCCGACAAGGGGCTGGGGGGGGAGGGGGCTGGGCACCCTCCTCGCCCTGAGCTGGGGGACAGCCCTGGGGCCACACGCTGCAGCCCTGCCTGAGCTCCTCGTGCAGCGGTTGCAGCCCCCACCGACTCCGGGGACGGGGTGCTGGGGACAGGGTGCTGGGGTGGGCTGCTGGTAATAGGGTGTCATTCCCCCCGCCTGCCTCACACGGGGACTTTCATCTCGGCAGCCGGCAGCAGCCGCGGCACCGGCTCGGGGCCGAGCGGGAGCAGGTGTGGAGGGAGCTGAATAATAAATTGGCACTTTCAGGAGGTTTTCATCTTTTCTGTTTCAAGTTCCTCTCTGTCTCTGCCTGCAGAGCTCGCCAGCGGCCACAGCCAGCAGCACGTGGGGAGGGAGCGTGCACGGCACCGTCCGGCTGCTGCTGGTTTGACACAAAAACCCGCTCCCCCTGAGCGAACGCTGCCTTTGAGGCACTCGGGTCCCCCAGCCTCAGCTCCCCAGACCTGTCCCCGGGGGATCGGGGGCACTGAGGCACTGCCAGAGCAGCTGGGCATCACCCATCAGTTTGGCACCAGCTCCCCGGTGATGCCCGGAGCGATGCCCGGAGCGAGGGCTGTCCTGCAGCCACTCCGTCGCACCCGGCGGCTGCCACTCTGTGCCCTTGCCCAGACTTCCCGGGAACATCCCCAGCATCTGCAGGCAGCGCACTCATGCACAGCCCACTCCCCTCTCTGGGCTCTCATTAACTAGCAAATTAATAAGATTATATCAGTGCTGACAGGAGGTGTTTCTGGGGAAGACCTGCAGGTCCCTAGTGTGCAGGCAGGGGTGCCAGGCAGGGACGGTGCCACCCCCATGGGAGCCGCTTCTGCACCTGCCCCAGCTGCACCCTGCGCCCGCTGCCCACGCTGAGACCAGGACCAGCTCCGGACGGCAGCGGGAACGTGGAAGCTCCCAGGAGAGGCACCGGGCTTGGCTGGCGCTGCGGGATGGCACCGAGCAGGGAAGGACACAAGCCCTCAGCCCCAGCCCAGAGTCCAGCTGGCAGCAGGAGCAGAGGCTGGCACTGGGACGGGCACCCGTACCCCATCCCACCCCCGGAATAGTGGCGTGACCTGCACCCCCCGGCCACGCTCTCCCCAGGGACTAAGCTGGGAGTGAGAGGATGCCGGTGCTCGGCCAGGGCAGTGCCAGGGGCTGTGCCCACAGGACCCCCATGGACCAGGGAAGGGGCCGTATCCAGGAGGGATGTTTCACACCAAGGTGCTGCCCGGCTCCGTGAAGCTGCACGAAGTGCCGGGGCCACCGCACCAGCTGCCTGCTGGGGGAGGCTGGGCTGAAAGCCTGGACCGAGGGGCTGGCTGGGGCCACTGGCCACCATGAGCAAGCCTGCGCCCCACATGCCGGCCATGGGGTCCCCAGGCTTTGCCAGGGTCTGGGCTCGCAGTTCCAGTGCAGATGGACGTGGCTGGGAAGGAAAGCGGGAAGGCACTGGGGAGCACGTGGAGCCGTGGAGGTGCGGGTCAGGCAAGACGATGGAGGCTGTGCTGCTGCAAGCCAGGCATCCTGGCAGCTTTATTGCATGGGGCAGAGCGTGGCGGCCAGCAGTGCCGCAGACCCCGGCCCCCGCACTGCCAGCCCTGCAGGGGGACCCAGGCCCCGCTACCGCCTCCTCCTCAGGGTCACTCCTTGGCTTTCCCTGGGGGACAAAAGGGGACGGTGAGGATAGGGGTGCAGGCAGGGCAGGGGGAGGCAGCAGGGTGCTGGGGAGGAGAGCTGGCCCCGGACCAGCTGCTGCACTCACCCCCCTCCCAGCTTCTGCCCCCCAACCCCAGGCACGGGCTGCCCCCCCGGCTCGCACCCCCAGGGATGTGGCACAGCCGGGAGCAGCTCTCGTGGTTCCGGTGTTGCATGGAGACACAACTGCCGTGCCAGGGAAGCTGAGCAGCTGCAGTGGCTGTTCAACCACCAACAGCCCCAACTGCCTGTGGCTCCACTCGGAAACGAGTGTCACAACCGGGCAAGTGCCCACACAGTGCCGCCCCCCACACCCCGCTGGGGCCACCACGGCTCCACCAGCGCCTGCTCTCCCAAGCACACACCCTGTGCCAAATGCCTTCGACAGGGATGTGGGAAGGCAAATTGCAAGAGCAGGCTTTTCCCCCTGCCCATGCAGGCTGAGTGCCTCGGTGGTCAGGTTTCCTACTTCGATAATCAGGCTGCAAAATTATGATTACTAACACTGTTGCCTGGTTCTGACCAAAGACGATGCCAGCTCCCAGGACGGAGCTCTGAGCTGGTTGAAATCACCCAGCATAAACACCCGGAGGCCACCATGCCGCCTGCTGGGGCCCAGGGACGCCGTGTGCTGGAGTGATGTAGGATGCTGCTGCTCTCCCTGCTGTGGGGAGGCTGCTCTCACTCCATGGGGAGGCCGGCAGACCCTCTGGGTCCAGCTGCCCAGCTGCAGGCAGCTCAGCTTTGTACTCCCACCCCCTGCCCAGCCCTCACCTCTGCCCGGGCAGGAGCAGCCCAGTCTGACCCAGTCCAGCCCCTCCTCTCACCCAGTTGCTGGCAGACCTGCTGGCACTCCTCCACCGTCCTGAACTTGTTGTGGTTCCCCCCACAGCCGCTGTAGATGAACGGCTGGCAGGTCCCCGTGGCAGGGTTGTAGGCGTAGTGACGGAAGCGTCCCCTGCACGGGCCAGGCACGGGCGGGAGGTGACAGATGTTACCCGAGGACACGGGGCCGTTGGAGGCAGCAGGACCCAGCCGGTGGTCCCAACCAGCAGGCAGGAGCGGGAGCGTGGTACCTCCGACCGGAGGCAGGCAGCCGCGGCCACAGCCTGTGAAGCAGCACTTCTCGTGGCGAGGACAGTCGGTGTCATCATTGCAGGAGCTGTTGCAGGGGGCGAAGGTCTGCAGCACCTTTCTCTTGGGGCAGACTCCCGGTTTGGCTGCAGGTGGGAAAGGAGACCAGCTCACACGTGGGGTCTGTCCTAGCCACGGCCCCTCTCCCACCGAGCCCCCCAGCCGCCCTTACCTGGTACCGGCTGCGTGCAGTGGATGTGGCAGCCCATGTTGCAGCACTTCTCCCTGCCTCGGCACTGGCTATCACTGCCGCACTCCACCAGGCAGATGCTCACCAGGTTAGGGTCCAGCCGTGGACAGAAGCCCCTCTTGGCTGGGGGTGACCAGCAGGGTCAGAGCCCTGCCGGCCCCTGCCCGTTCCCACCGCCCACCCCCGGGATGCCCACCCCCGGGTCCTGCGGGCAGGGAGCAACGGGCACCCCTGTCCCCCTACACCAGAGGGGCTGAGAGTGGGGGGGATCGGGTGCAGGGGCCACCCATGCTGGCCCTTGCGGGTGATGCACCCCACGGGCAGCGGCTGTGCTTGGAAGACCCCGGCCCCGGCGCATTCCTGGGACAGGGCAGGGGGCTGGCAGGGCTGCAGGCCCCGCTCCCCGAGGTGGCTGCAGTCCGTGTCGTGTCCCCCCCCCCCGCCCCATCTCGGAGGGCAGAGCACGGGCTCGTCCAGGGCAGCTGGGGGGGGTGGCAGGGACCCCCTCACCTCCGGTGGGGAGCCGGCACTCCCGTCCGCAGCCGGTGCTGCAGCAGCGCTCGCTGCCCGGGCAGTCCTCGTCCGAGGAGCAGAACCTGTCGCAGGGCTGCGGGGGGATCCTGCTGGGCGGGGGGCACTCGCCGTGCTTCCCTAGGAGGGCGGGCAGGGGGTTAGGGTGCGAAGGCAGGCCCCCCACCCTGGGCAGGAC
>NW_010972709.1:502391-507728 GCF_000737465.1 Haliaeetus leucocephalus | reverse complement strand
GGGGGCTGCAGGAAGGGAGGGGGCCGCACAGGCCATGGGGACTGTTCGCCATGGCTGGGGCACGGTGGCAGGACGACACGCCAAGCTTCACACCACCATGTGCCAGCAGGACCGGAACACGCCATCACTGAGGGCACGCGGCTACGGGCCGTAACACGCGATGGGTGCGCGGTAGCCTGTGGAGGAAGAGCGCGAGGCCGAAGCCCCACAGAGCAAGGAGCCGCCAGCGCCAGCTGAAGGACAAGGTGCTGCTCCAGAGAGGCTGGTGACTTCCACATCACCACCATGGCACTGCAGCATGTGCCACATCAGGGCAAACGTGTCACTTAGAGGGTCCCCGTGCACATAAACTGGGGACAAGACTGCTTTCACAGCCCCCGGGTTTCTTGCTGATGTTTGCCTTTGTTTCAGACCCCGAGTTTCTGTAGCAACAAGTGCATTTGGCCACTTGAAGCAGAGATGATGCAAACAGGAATTTCCAAGCAGGGAAATATGACCGTTGAGCTGTAAAACCCTTTATGAGACCGCAGAGGTCACGTCAGCCTCAGCACAAAGATGCCTGCTTCCAGCCGGGCTGGCCTTGCGACAAACCCCCAGGCAGCGAGCGTCCCTGGCGTGTTCCCCCCGCACACCAGGACCCTGCCTGAGGCCTTCCTCCCCATCTCCAGCACCAGCAGAGGATGAGCCCCTTCCACTAGCTCCTCAAAAACCCAAGTCCTGCCCCTCTCTGCCCACGGGCTGCCCCCCGTGCCTTGCTGCAGCCCTGCCAGCCCCCCCCCTGCACCCAGAAAGCCAGGCTGCCTCTGCCCAACCTGCCGGCAGCACCGGCTTGTGCCCTTTGCCATTCAGCAGGGCACAGCGAGCTGTGCCGGCATGGCTGCAGTTCAGCAGTGAGAGGTGCCACGGTGCAGACCCCCCGGCAGGGATGCGTGCAGCCTTGCCATGCCCTCGCACCGCGTGGGATGGGGAGCAAAAGTCCTGCTTGGTGGAGTCTCAAGGTGTGGCAGCGGCAGCACCGCAGCGTTCCCGTGGGCACGGAGCAATCCTCACCCTCGGCACGGTCACCCTTCGCACGCTTGGCTGCGCAGAGCTCTCTGTGACCTCCCTGCACCGTTAACCTTGGGTTTCCCCACCCCATCCAGGGCCGCCTCCCACCAGTCCCGGTGCGTGGCGAGGTGAAACGCAGCCCCGGTGCTGACCCCACCAGAGCACCCGTCTGCTGGGACATGTCTGCAGCCAGCCAACGTGACAGCACCCAGCCGCCCACTTGTCCCCGCAGAGGAATGGTGCTCGGTGCGCGGCGTGGGACAGCGGGTGCACCCAGCCTGGCACGTCGCACAGGCTTCCCACGCTCTGCTTCCCCCCGAGGCCACGCTCGCCCGCAGGGACCCAGCCGGCTGTCACCTGCAGCTCCGTGGGCAAGCACAACATGATGCGGGTGCCAGGCTGGGACCAGGGCAGGCAGGCACCGGGTCTCCAGTGTGGGCATGGCCGGGGATAGACCCCCCAGATGCTCTGTCCCAGAACACCCCCGTGCCATGCTGCCAGGACAGCCACCACCCTCTGGGCCACTCTGGATGTGCCAGCCTTCCCCCTGTCCCCTCTGTCCCCTCCTTCCCAAGCCGGAGAGCTCCAGCCCCTTCCTCTGGGCTCCCCGTGGCCGTGGGGGTGGCCCCAGCCAGTGGCCGCATCTCTCTTTCCCCCGGGGAGGGTGCTGTTGGGTGCCGACGTCCCCACCCTGGCTGCAGCCTGGCTTCTGGGGCTGGGACGAGGCTGTGGTAAATGATTTCTCAGGCAATAACATGTCGTGGGGCTGTCGCTGCCTCGGGCACAACTGTGAAACACAGCAAGTGTTTCAGCACCCAAAGGTTATGTGCGCGGTGGCCCCTCCCCAGCCCCACATGGATATAAACCCCCATCAACCCGCGCTGGCCATCTGGCACCCGTGGGGAGCACCATGAAGACTGCCAGCATTTTGCTCGTGGGCATCCTCGCCCTGTGTGCCCAGCTGCAACCAGCCACCGCGGCTGCCGGGGGCAAGGGTGAGTGCTCGGGGGGGCACAGGGCAGCCGTGTCCCGCCGGCTTGCAGGGCGTTGCGGGACTGGCTTGGGCTGGGGGTCCTGCATGGGATGAGCAGGTAAGACCAATCACACCAGCACAGAGCCAGGTGCTTCCCTGGCTCCAGGGCACTCCACGCACCACCACCAAGCCGTGAGGCTCCGGCTTTGCAGTGAGGAGAGGGGCTGCCAAGGTCTGTGCCATGCAGGCAGCGCAGGCAGGCAGGGAGGGCTTGGCGGCAGCAGCAGGACGCAGCAGTGTGGCGGGAGCCCTTCTGCCCGCGGGGTGCACCGGCCTTTGGCTGCCAGCCGGGTGCACGGCTGAGCCCCAAAGGGGTCAGATAATTCCCTGTGCATCAGCCCATGGACACAGTGCGGGGACCCTGAGCTGCCAACTGGCAGGGCCTGACATCTCCCAGAGGAAGGGGTGTCCCTCTCTATCACGGTCCCCTGCTTTCCCCGCTCAGGGCCAGCAGCGGGAGGCCAGCTAGCCACCCAGGGGCACCTCGCCTGGCCCAGCAACGCTCCCCTTTTAATCATTGACTGCCCTCCCTCAGCAGGCAGGGAGACGTGACTCTGGCACCTTCCCTGCTGCCATGAAGGAGCCGCAGTCACCCGCGGGGCTTGGGTGCAGCCAGCGTGACCGGGCTCAGCAGTGGTGGCCATTGCCACCCAGGAATGCTGCAGGGAAGAGCCTTTCGGATCGGGGTCGGGGCTGCTGATCCCACATCCTCAGCCAGGATCCTCCCCTAGGATGCGCCTTGGCATGGGGAGGGCTGCCCGTGGCCATGCCGGCAGACCCCCGTGCTGCCCACGGCCATCCTCAGCCTCTGTTGAGGAAGCGCCTGGCAGAGCCATGGTGGGGACAGCAGCATCCCGAATGCCACGCAGTGGGGATGGGAGCCAAAGCATTTCTGTCTTCCGGAAAGCGATGCTGACTGAGTGGGCTGGAGCCACTGGCCCTGCCGCCAGCACGTTCAGTCCCTCTCCAGCTGCTCCGGCTGGCTGGGGTCAGCTCCAGCTGGATCGGCCGCTCAGCAGCCAGTCGGGCACGCTGGGGCCAAGGCACAACCTTGGGCAAGCCCGCTGGCACCCATGCTGCTCCCTGCAGCTATCGCCTTCCTCCATGATTTCCCCCTCATCTCCTGCCACGAGCCCATTTCTGGGCTCCCATCTGCTCCCATCCAGCTGCTCCAGTGTAGCCTGGCTGCTGGCATCCACACTCACAGCCTCCCAGCTCCGGCTGCTCACAACCAGCACCAAGGACATCATCCCACACACTGGGGCAGAGGAATTACAGTGTCAGACCAGGGCAATAACCCTCAAAGGCAAGCACTGCCGGCAGCACCGGCATGGGAATAGCAGCTCAGTCATGGTGGGACACCAGGGTGGCCCCTGCCCTGGCAGCAGGGACGATGCCTCTGGGTGGGCAGCGTCAGACTGGCAGCAGTGCTGCTGCTCCAGGAAAAAGCTGCTGCTGGGTCTGGGTGGGCTCTGGGTGCACAGCACAGGCAGGGACGGCACAGGTCCCTCACCTCCATCCTGGAGGGCAGCGCTCACACTGCCCAGCCAACGCTCACACTTGCAGCAGCCACGTTACCACCCCATCCCACCCTGGTCGCCAGAGCACCGTGCCCCAGCCCTGGCACAAGGGCTACCAGGCTGCAACACCTTTATTCAGTGCCGCCTTTATTCAGTGAGTCCCAGTGTCAGCCCCAGGCTAGAAACACCAGCCCAGCCCAGTTCCCTGAAGCGCTGTCCCCAGTGGGGCTCAGCCGAACGGGCAGAGCGGGAGCATCCCAGCCAGCCTGACCATGGCCAGGTCCTGGCAGCCTCCCTGGCACCCAGCCACCGAGCACCCCAGCCCAGAGGGTGCAGAGACAAGGACTGCCCTGCTGCTCTCCCCACTGCCCCAGGCCTTTCCCCTGTCCCCACACATCAGGTCCCGCTGCCCATGGTGGTGAAGCACAGAGTGGCAGCTGGGCAGGCGGCTGGGCTGTCCGCGCCGGCTCCTGTTCCTGCATAAACACCCGCGGCAGGGAGGGGACCGCAGGCAAAGGCAAACAGTTACTGATTTACTGCCACTCCGCTCCGTGCCGCATTGTTGACTGTGGGGTTAAATTACCTGGAGACGGACATCGGCAGAGCGGACACCGGCTCGTGACTCAGGGCACGGACCATGTCCCCAGCCCCACACAGCCCTGGCCCACGCGGGGCTGCGGGATGCTCCAGCCCAGAGCTGGGGCTGACCCTGGAGCCTCTGCCAGTGATGAGGGCACATCACCGGAGACGGGATAGGTCTCACCCTCCTCCCCGTGCAGGAGAGGCTCAGCCTGTGACCGTGCCCAGGATGGGGCCCAGGGAGCCAGGAAGCTCTGAGATTGCCTCCCAGCAGAGGGGTCCAGCCCGTACCCCCCAGCCAGGCAGCACCGGCACCGCACGGAGGGACCCGCGTTGTGACAGCAGCCAAACAGCCCAAGGCGTTGAGCCGAAACCAGGAGCCATGCCAAAGGGGCCGGGGTCCTTGGGGCCCCCTGGCATAGTGCTGAGCTACTCCCCTTCCATCAGCAGTCCTGGAGGAATTAAAGCCACCACTGATAGCCCCTGCGGAGGAGACGGGAACTGGCAGAGTGGCAAACACTGATGAGAGCAGGACAGCCACGCTGGGTGATCTGGGCTGCTTGGCTAGATGGGCCTATCCAAACAAACTCTGGCTCGACGCTGCCAGGAGCCGCGAAGCATCCTGGCCCACCGGAGGGCTGCGCATGTGCCGTAGGAGGGGTATCCCGGACAGCCGCCAGGCCGAGGGGGTCTGGGGTCCTACGGCCACCAGCCCTGCCGTGCCCCGGAGAACAAGGCGTGCAGCCAGAGCATGCCGGTGGCTCGCACCCCGCCAGCCACTTGCCCAACCGGTGTTGCCGGACAGTCCGGGCTGCATCCCTGGGGCTGTTGGAGTCTGCAAGGATGGCGGGGGCCGTGGGACAAGGCTGCGGCTGGGCAGAAGGAGCTCCTGTGGCATGGGGGAACTCCGGGTCGGGCGCATGCCCGGAGGCGCAGGCAGCCTGGAGGGCCCTTCAGTCGAGGAGTGAAAGCTGGAGGAGAACAAGTGGCTGGAGCAGGAGCCGGGCGAGCGGCGCCAGCAGCCGAGCCGCAGCCCCCGTCCGTGCCGCCGGCTCGTCCCGGCCTCTGGGCATCAGCGGCCCAAGCCGGGGGCTCCGCTCCAGCTCGTGACCACGGTGGCAGGGACGGATCGCCCCATGTCCCTGGCGCACCCGCGCC
>NW_010972709.1:471921-502248 GCF_000737465.1 Haliaeetus leucocephalus | reverse complement strand
CCCCCTCTGGCTCCGGGCCCTTGATGCCTGGAGCCGGCCCCGCTGCCGTGAGCCGACAGCTCGTCCTAGCCGGTGGCACCGATGCTCCGGGACGCGGTAGCGGCCGTGGGCCTGGGCGCCCTTTAGGCGTCTGGCTGCAGCGCGGTTATCGGGGGCTGTGCGGGGATCCCGGCAGGGTCGGGGTGTGCTCCTGCAGGGCTGTGCTGACCCCTTCCTCCCTCCGGCAACACGGGGGTTGAGCAGACGCCTCCGAAAGACGCTGGGGCCAGTGCAGAGGGCAGGGGCCCACACCGGTCCTCCTCCCAGCCCTTGCTGCCCGCTCAGCCTCATGGGCGGCCACCAGCCCGGGACATGGGCACTGACCTGCCTCCCGACCCCGTGCCTGGGAAGAGTCTGCCAACGGCGTCGTCCCCAGCCCCGCCACTGGATGTGGCCCCACAGCCACCCGGCTGAGTACGCTCACTGCGCCAGTCCTGCCGGAGAGCAGTCCCGCTAGACGGGCACAGGAGTTGGGATCTCCAGCTGCAAACATGTGGATGTGAACCGGGGGCACTGGTACCTCCATGGCTGCCTGCAAGGATAGAGCTGGCCTGGCTGTGCCACAGTGGAGGACAGCGTGGTACAGAGCTGGGAGACCAGTACCGGTGGCAGGCAGCAGCAGGCAGTGGGACAGCAGGGCAGGGGCCCCGCACAGCCGAAGCACAGGTTGTCTGAGGGGCACATACCTCCTGCCGAGGCCCAGGCTGAGCCCAGGCACCATGGGCGCACAGCCGGGACTGTCCACGGCAGCTGTGGGGGAAAGCGGGGACAACACTGCCGTCGGGGCCGCGTGCTGTGGCTGCGCGTCCTGTGCCGGCCACGCACCCCTGAGTGGGAGGCTGAGCACAGGGACCGTGGAGTACCACCACGCCACGTGGCCTCCCTGACGTGTTCCCATCAGGTCAAGCTGACAGGAGCACCAACAGACAGAGCCGTGGGGTGGGGAAGCTGCTGGCCAGCATGGGGGTCCATCCTCTGCGGCAGCCAGGGGCCAGGGCCATGCCCACAGCTCCGGGAGCTGCAGAGTTGGCCCTGCCCATCGTGCCGGGGCCAGCAGGTCTCAGGCCGTGTCCCTTTGTCTTTGCAGAGAAGCCTGGCACCTGCCCACCCGTCAGTCCGGGGATCCCCATGCTGGGCGTCTGCACAAACCAGTGCAAGACGGACTCCAACTGCTCCGGGAGCCAGAAGTGCTGCAGGAACGGCTGCGGCAAGGTCTCCTGCGTGACGCCCCTCCACTGAGGTCAGCTGGGCACCCGCCAACCCCAGGGATCCCACAGGACCCGTGGCACGGCACTCGCACGCCCATCCCGCTCACGGCCCTCTCCTTCCTTTGCAGGCACAGCCGTCTCTTGCCAGCCTGGCCGCAGGGAAGCTGCTGCCCGACGCGAGTCCCGCATGCCCAAGCACCGGCCCCGCACCATCCCCACCGGCCCGGCCACGGTCCCGGCTCAGAGCCTTCAGCCTCAGCTTCCTCCCCGGGGTCCCCTGCTCGGGGCACGCCGCAGCCCCCTGCACTCTCACCAATAAAGCAGCCTCTCCCTGCCATGCCCGTGGCCGCCTCTCTGTCCCACCGCGCTCCCGGCCAGGAAGCCGCTCTGCCTGCTCCCGGCCGCATCCTGCCCACCACAGCTGCTGCTGGGCGCCCATGCTGGTGCCAGGGCCGCCTAGAAGGGCTCCACATGACAAGCGCCAGCGTCAACTGGCTGCACCGTGTCTCCGAGGGTCCCCAGCCTGTGCCCCTGCCCAGGGCTGTCCCACAGCCCCATGGCTCAGGCTGCCCCACAGCCCCATGGCTCAGGCTGCCCCACAGCCCCATGGCTTGGGCTGCCCCATAGCCCGGGCTGCCCCGGCATGCTGGCTCCTCTGCCTTTGCGCAGCCACGCTCAGAGCGGGGCCATCGAGGTGCAGCCATGTCCACGTCCCCTTGGATCGGAGCTGCTCTCTGCTCTGCAATGGCCAGGGACACTGCCAGTGTGTGCCATTACATGAGCATCACCCAAACCCTCTCCTGCCCCACACGATCCTGGCCCGGCAGTGGCACATCACCCATGGCAGAAGCCTGAAGGAGCTGTGGGCAGTGAAGCCCACAGACCCCTGCCCCATGCCTGCCCCTGCCCCCTCCCTCCCCTGCCTGCTCAGAGCTGGGCCCCACTCCTGCTCCTGCCTTGCTCTCCCTGGCACCTCCTACTCCTCGCAGGGCTCCTGGCACCCCGGCCCTCCTGCATCCACCCTGCTCCTGCTCCCAGTCCCCAAAAACCAGAGCAAGCAGTTCCACCTGGGGACTGGCACCCCCAGAGCCCCCGCCTTTGGCAGGGGACAGTACACAGCCCCGTGCCTGGTGCCGGTTCCCCCTCTCCCTGCGGTGTGGGCGCAAGCTGGTGCACCCCAGGTCAGTGCCACGGGTCTCCACAGCAGCTCTCCCCGCTCCGTGTGTGCTGGGAGGCGACCAGCGATGCTCACCAGGCAGGACCGGGTGGACATTGAAGACCGGGGACAGGATGCTGCTCCCCTGTGTCCCATCCCTGCTCGCCAGTGGGGAGTGCAGGCACTGGGGCTCTGGGAGCGCTGCCTGGCCCCCCGGCCCGGCTGCTCGCGGGTCACCGGTGACCTGGAAAGGCCGTGCTGTGGAGGATGCGTCAGCCACGGGCTGCGAGCCCAGCGCTGCCCCAGGAGTCTCCCCCGAGCTGGATTGTTCGTGCGCAGCGCTCCCACGGTCCCGATACAGTGCCGCCGTGGGAAGGAGCAGCTCGGTTCGGCCGGCCCCCACCCCAGCAGGGTTTAAATCCCAGCCAGTGGACCCAGCAGCACGGCTCCCCGACAGCAGCACGATGCCAGGCAAGCGCACCTTTCTCCTGGCACTCCTGGCACTGTTGGCGGAGCTGCCACCCACCCTGGCCCAGCAGCACCGTCCTGGGTACCGGAGCACTGCCCCCGCGGTCACCCCAGCACCACGCCGGGCCCCACGGAGACGCTGGCCCCCCGCCATCCTGCCTGTCCCCGGCAAAGCAGGCGAGTGCCCGGCGGGGGCAAGCGGAGCCCCACGCCCCCCCAGGCTGTACTGCCTCTCCGACCACAGCTGCCCCGGTGCCGAGAAGTGCTGCCAGAGCGGGCAGGTCAGGACCTGCCTCCTCCCCACCACAGGTACTGCCGGCTCCCCACAAGAGATACCAGCACCGGGACCGGGCGATGGGTGGGATGCGGGTGGGGGCCGGTGCCTGTGTCGGGTGCCTTTGGTGCGAACCCCGCTCCCTGGGCACGTGGCCGCATGGAGCATCTCCCTCTGCAGAGAGCCCCGGCTACTGCCCCCGCGTCGGCAGTGCCAGCGCGGCGAGGTGCGGGATGAGCTGCCACAACGACACCGCGTGCAGCCCCGGGGAGAAGTGCTGCACCCGCAGCTGCTGCGCCCGCTGCGTGCACGCCGAGCCAGGTAAGGCGGACTGGGTGTCCCCTTGCTGGGCTGAGGATGCCACAGGACAGCCCCCCCGGGTCCACAGCCCCCCGTCACTCTGTGAGAAAGCCACAGGCACTGTGGGGCCAGGGCGGCTGCACGCCGAGCCCCAAGCCTCCCCTCTTCTCCAGCCAAACCCGGCCTCTGCCCGCGGAAGCGCGCCCAGAGGAGCACCGCTGCCTGCCCCAACCGCTGTGCCGATGACCGGGACTGCCCCGGGGACCGCAAGTGCTGCTTCTCCGGCTGCGGGCTGGCCTGTGCCCCCCCGGACACAGGTACAGCCCCGCCATCCCTCCTCCTGGGGCTGGGTGCCCGCAGGCTCCACTCCCCCTGGGGCTGGGGCTCGCCAGACCCGCATCCCCCCTCCCAAGCGTGTGCTCCCCCATCACTGCCCCTGGCTGCCCCATGGCCCCCACAGCCAGCCCGCAGCCGCACTGGTGGTAGCACAGCTCTTCCTCCCCTGCGAAGCCCGGCGTGTGCCCTGCCATGCTGCTGGAGAAGCCCCAGCGGCCATGCCTGGCCGAGCGTGCAGCCGGTGGCAGCCGTCCAGGCCCCGGGCAGCATGTGCCACCGGCTGCGGCTCCCAGTGCCGCACACCCACCCTGGGCACAGCGCTGGCCATCGTGAGACCCTGGGCAGGAGCAGGCCCTCGGGGCGCTGCGGGAAGGGATCCCTGCGCCCAGCTCCTCCGTGATGGGTGGGCGATGGCCCTGGGTGGACACGGGGCTGCACCCCATCCTGCGCCCCCCTCCTGTATCCCCTTCCTGACACCCCCCTCCTGCAACCCATTCGGGCTGGGTGCTGGCGAGGAGTGCAGCCAGGGTTGTCCCTCACTGCTCCAGCTGCTGTCCCATACTGAGCTGTGCCTGGTCTCACTGGGTCAGACTGGTGTGGGTGTGAGGTGAGTGGCTGAGGGCAGCATGGGGCTCTGGGAGGGAGGATGGGGGGCAGGATGGGGACAGGATGGGGGGCAGGATGAGGGTAAGATGGGGGCAGGATGGAGGTCGAGGCTGTGCCAGGAGCGAGGCTGGGGGAAGCAGGATCCCGGCACAGCAGTGGTCCCCTTTGTCACCAGGGTCCCGCCGTGCCGCAGCCAAGCCCGGAGCGTGCCCCGTGGTGCTGCGGGGCTCCCTGGGACCCTGCCTGGAGCTCTGTGACACTGACGGCGATTGCCCCGGGGCCGCCAAGTGCTGCACCACCGGCTGCGGCCACGTCTGCAAACCGCCCACCGACGGTAAAGCCACCGGCGCCCTGTGGGGCTGAGACCCCCCGCATCCCCTCCCTGCCCTGTCCCAGGCTGAGCCCTCCAGGCCAGGGCCGGCACCCCCTTGGCTGTACCCACCCTCCCTTGGGGCTGCCCCTTGCCGTGACCCTCCGAGTGGGCAATGGGAGTACGGACACCCATCTGCTGTCCCCATGGGGCAGGAGCTGGGCGAGAGGCTCACCCCCTGCAGGCAGGGCAGCTCCCCCACCCCAGAGGGGTGCCCTGCCCACAAGAGGTGAGACCCTCACCCCCTTTCTCTTGGTGTGTGCCAGCATGGCCCGGGCTCTGTCCCCCCGTGGCTGATGGTGACCAGGCAGCTGAGTGCCTCCTCCTGTGCCTGCAGGACAAGGAATGCCCCCCCGGCCAGAAGTGCTGCCTGCGGGGCTGCGGCCGGGCGTGTGTGTCCCCGCTGCAGGGTAAGACCCCCCCCAGCCTGCCACCTCCTGGGTCCCAGCAGCCCGGGGGCACCGCACAGGTCTCACCACTGCAGCGGGTCCAGCCTGGAGGGGACTGAGGGGTGCCCAGGGTGGGGGCACGCCAGGGCTCCCCATCCCTCAGGGCGGGAGCACTCATCCTGCACTGACCACCTCATCTGTCTCTTCCAGGCACAGCCTAGCCCTGGCCGGGAAGGGCTGCACCAGGAGCTGCTCTTTCGGGGCCACTCCTCACCCCGCTGCCATCGCACCCCCGTGGGTGAGCAAAGAGGTCCTGCTGCCGGCAGTGCCTGCCACCCCCGTGCCCGTCCCTGCGCCAGACCCTCCACACCGCTGGCAAGATGGCACTGGCATTGCTCTGATGGGCCCTGGCCAGGGTCCCCGATGCCCCCAGTCCCTCCCAGCCATGTCACCAAGGGCTGCGCAGCCCCCGCACCGCGCCACGCCAGGCCAAGGCTGAATCCCTGTCAGCTCCAGCCGCTTCACAGCACTGAAACAGAATAAACCGGCACATGGCCGCTTTCTGCTCCGGATCGCCATCCCTGTGCTCTGCTGCAGGTTCCCGGGAAGCGCAGGCAGCTCTGGGCTGCGCACAGGCAGGGAGGTGCAGGCAGGCACCCAGCCCCTGCAGGCAGGCGCTGCCCTGGGGCAGGGAGACATTCCTGTTTCCATGCGGGTGCCCTCCAGCCCCGTGGTGACCATCCCACCAGGTCCGGGGGCTGCTCCAACGTCCCCTCAGCAGTCAGGGACTGGAGTGCAGAAACCAGTTCCCTCGGATTCCTTGCGTCGAGGAAGGGCTCATTTGCATCCCAAAGTGTGAAAACCTGGTTGGAAAAGCAGTCACGGGTCGGGGTAGATGAAGCACTGGGACAGGGAAGGGGGCAGGGAGCAGCACCCATGTGCCAGGGGACCACGGCAGGACCTGCTCGCTCCCTAGTCCCAGCCCAGCCCCATCACCGTGCTGGGACACCGAGCTGGCCCAGGACACCTCTCCCACCTCATGGTGCCGGATCCTGAGCAGCCCCATGCACGGAGGCTGCGCCTGGCTGAGCCAAGCCATGGCTGCGGGGACACACCATGGTGGCAGAGCCCCTTTGGCTGCTCCCGCTGCAGCACCGGGACCAAGCTGTGGGGTCTGTCCACGGCCCCCACCCCAGGGAGGCAAGGGGCAAGCAGGGCTGGAGGGAAACCCGGGCAGGGGGTCACAGCCAGCTGCGGCGGGGACGGGGCTGTGCACTGCAGGGGACAGCAGCTGCCCGACCCCAGCTGCCCTCCCCGGCCCCGTGGGTCGCCCTGACCCAAAAGCGCGGCTCGGCCGGAGATAAGCGGGATGGCTGGTGGGGCACCGGCGGGTTCTGGGAACTGCCCCTCCTCCTGCCCCTCCTGCTTGTGGCATGGCCAGCATGCCACGGCTGGCAGCCCCGGCTTCAGCTGCCTGGGCACCCCCGCCAGCCCCTGGCCCCGGCTCAGCTCCGGACACGCGCAACATCCCCGGCAGCACCATGAGGCCGGGGGTTTTCCTCCTCCTGGGGCTCCTCATCCTCAGGGCAGAGCCGGGCACTGCACCGGAGGAGAAAGGTGGTGAGTACCAGCAAGCAAAGCTGGCAGCTGCCAGGCACAGGTATCCTGGGGCCAGCTCCTTGCACCCCGGCCCCCCTGAGCCCCTGCCACATCCCCTCTGTCCCTGCCTGGCACATGCTGGTGGGCACCACATCCTGGCCAGCTGCAGTGCCTGCGCCGCAGCCCCACTGCCTCAGGGACCCCACTCCCACCCTGGGCTGCATGGGCACGTGTGCATATCCTGCACCCCCATGTGCATCCCCTGCACTCTGCGTGCACAGCAGCTGTCGGCACCCAGGGGCGCGGCAGGGACCCTCCCGGCCTCGCTGGGCAGCCCCACACCGACACTGGCAGACCTGGATTTGGGACATCTGTGCCCATGGACCCCAGCGCTTGGCCCAGCGCTGAGGAGGGGTCTCTGGGCAGAGCGGGGGCTGCGTGGCGAAGGCAGAAGCAAGGAGGGTGCTGGCAGGGGCTGGGCAGGGGGACAGGGCTGCACGGACCCCCACACCTGCGTCCCTGCAGTGTCTGGGCTCTGCTCCTCACACTGCCCATCCCTTCCCCACCCTTGCATGCGGCCCCCGACCACGGGGACAGACCCAAACCCCGGCAGAGGGGCCCTGGGCTGTGGGTGCCGCTTCCTGGGCACAGACCCCCAGTGCCCGGGCCCCCCTGCCGTGGGGGCGATGCCAGGGGCGGTTGTGCCCAGGTGCAGTACTGTTCTGCCGGCCGGCCCCAAGACAACGTCCGGGTTCCTTCTTTGTTTTAACCAAACAGCTGCTGTTTGGAGTGAAACCTCCCGGCAGCGTCTCTGTTTGCAGCCCAAACAGCGCAGCCCTGCCCGGAGCCGGCAAGGGGTGTTTGCAGAAACTGCTGCTCCCGCGGAATCTCCCTGCTTGTGGGCAGGAGTCAGGCACAGGTGCCAGCTGGAGCTCGCCCACGCCTGTGCCAAAGGCAGGGCTGTCCCGATTTTCCCAGTGTGGCCGAGATGAGCACAGGGTGCCAGGAGGAGGAGGAGGAAGAAGAGGAGGAGCAGGAGGCGCCAGCAGCGAGGAGCATGCCACTTGCAGTGAGGATGCACAGGGCAGCGGGATGCTCAGGGATGGATCCTGACCTCCAGCCAGTGCTGGCTCAGTGCTGGCTTCTCCCTGGCAGGGCCAGCAATGCTCTTTGTGGCGCTCGCTGCCTTGTGAGGGCACACACAGCCCCGTGCCGTGCCAGGCTGTGCCGTGCAGGTCTCAGTGTGGGGGTATGGCAGCCCCAGGGCCATGTTGCAGGGGAGTCTCCAGCCGCGCTCCAACCAGTCCCTCTCCTGTCACGGCAGCAGGGCTGCCTGCACCCCAGGGTCTGCCTGGCAGCCCCAGGCATTGCCATCAGCCAGGCACTGCCGTGCCAGTGCGTGTAAGCCAGGGCCCTGAGAGGCTGAGCTCCTGCCAAGATCTTGCCCCCCCAGGCTGCACTCCCCACTTCGGTCCCCTGACCCCTGCGGGGGGGACCCACGCCCTGCTCCCTGGGGACAGAAGACGAGGAGCTCTGCTGCCTGGTGCTGCCCTGACACCACCGTCCCACCGCAGGGGAGCCCCAGAAGCCGGGGAGGTGCCCGCGGGACTTCACGCGCTGCCTGCGCCTGGAGCCCCCCCTCTGCACCAACGACTCCAGCTGCCCTGGCTGGCACAAGTGCTGCCCCCAGGAGTGCCAGCTCCGCTGCACCCTCCCAGCAAAAGGTACGGCACCGCGGCATGGCCACCAGCACCACCTCTGTCCTGGGGCAGCCGGCACCCTTCTTCTCCATCCCTGTCCCCATCCTTGTGCTGTCTCCATTGCCACGGAGCAGCTCTTCGTGCGCTGCTGGCAGCCTCCTGCCCACGGCTCCCAAGGCCGGCATGGGGCATGTGGAGGGGTCCGGGACGGGGCATGTGGCAGGGTCCAGCCGGGGTCAGACAGAGGGGTCTGGCAGGGGCAGGTTTCCCGGCGCTGCCCCGGGATGCCGCTGGTGCAGCCTCACCTCTCAGCCCCACGCCACTCGGCGTTGCAGAGAAACCTGGCGCCTGCCCGGCGGCAGCCCCCGAGGGGGTCTTTTACCCCTGCTCCTTCCCCTGCCTGGAGGACAAGGACTGCCTGGGAGCGCAGAAGTGCTGCCCGCTGGGCTGTGGTCCTGCCTGCTTGGAGCCGGTGCAGGGTAAGGCCTCCGTGGGGGCCGGCTGGGAGCGCGGCAGAAGGAGAGCCCCAGCTCACCACGGCACGGCCGCAGAGCCCCTCCGTGCTGTAGACATTTGCCACCTCCCCGCCACCATGGGCTCCTGGGGTGGCCACATGCCGCTTCCCCTACACTGGCAGCTCCTGGCAGCTGGGACGCAGCTGCTGGGCATCGGGAGTGTGTGGACCACCCTCCTGGGTGAGGGACCCAGGAGCCCCGGGGCAGGCAGGGCAGCTGGTTGGGGATGCTGAAGCCTCACACTCGCTCTGCTCTGCCAGACCCACCCAAACCCGGGAAATGCCCCACGGCACAGCCGGGGATGGCAGGGCTGTGCTGGGAGCAGTGCCGAGGTGACAGCGACTGCCCCGACGCGCAGAAATGCTGCAACAGCAGCTGTGGCAGCCGGTGCCTGCCGGCAGCCCCAGCCGGTGAGACGGGACAGGACGGGCAGCATGGGCAGGGCCGTGGCTCAGGGACCAGGGGTGATGCCAGCCCATCAGAGGATGCCAGCCCTGCCCCAGCCACCCTGCAGCCACAGCACCAGCAGAGGTGCCGCCAGGACCAGGACTGTCCCCCATCCAAGGTGTGCTGTCACCAACGGTGCAGCCAGGAGTGCCACGCACACAGCCAAGGTGAGGTGGGTGGGAGCCGCCCCGGAGCTTCGACAGCTCTGCCCACCCCTGGTACCCGCGGCTGTGCCTCCGAGCAGTGCCAGGAGCCAAGGGGACGGGGACCCCGGTGAAGCAGGAGGGAAGGACTGTGGGGACCTGCACCCCGGCCGCCTCCGGGTTCCCAGTGCCGAGCTGCCCCACACCGCAGTTGGGACCCCTTGGCATGTGCAGGGCAGACGCTGCCCCAGCCCCACTGCTGCCTGCATTGCAGAGCGGCACCAGGGGAAGAGCTGCCGTGGAGATGGGGACTGCCTGCGCCCGGAGACATGCTGCCAGCACCGGTGCAGCCCTGAGTGCCGCACCGAGGCAGCAGGTGAGTGCCGCGGCTGGGGCAGGAGCCATGTGGTGCCACGCTGCCTCCTCAGCTGCTGTCCCAGTGAGGGCCAGGGCAGGAGGATGTGGAGCAGGGATGGGTGGGCGCCCAGGACTGACAGCGGGGATGGATGCATCCCGGTTCCTGTTGGCATCCCCGGCCCTACATGAAGCCACAAGCCAGCTGCCTCACAGGGGCCCCTACGGCCACGCCAGCCTGGCAGGAGGGCATGAGGTGCCGGAATGACGGAGACTGCAGCAGCAGGGAGACGTGCTGCGGTGGCCGGTGCGCAGAGTTGTGCAGCGCCAAGCACCAAGGTGGGACATAGGGGATGGCTGAATATGGCGAACAACGGGGGCAAGGGCAGCTCCTCTCTGCAGCCCCCATGCCCCACAGCAGAGGGGTCTGGTGCCAGCCTCATGGTTCCTGTGGGAGGAGATGCCGCAGCATTGCCACAGGGCAGAGCCGTGCTGCGGTGCCTGGTGCGCCCGGGGCCGTGGTGCCGAGGTGCCCGCAGTGCTGAGGGGGCTGCGGTGCCAAGGGGGCTTGCGTGCCCCACGGGGGCGTCAGGGCTGCGGTGTGGGTCTGTGCAGCCATCCTGGGGCACTGCAGCCACCCCGCACCATGCCCTGCAGGGAAGGCTGGCTTCTGCCCGGCCCGTGCCGGGCTGTTCCCCAGTTACGACTGCAGAGCCTGGTGCTGGCATGACGCCGAGTGCCCCGGCAAGGAGAAGTGCTGCCTGCACGGCTGTGACTATGCCTGCCTGCCCCCGTCCCGAGGTACGAGCCGCTCGGCCCCACGCCGGGCAGGGTAGGGGCAGGGAAGCAGCGGGCAGGGGTCCCCCCCCCAGCTCTGGGGGCTGCGGGTTTGGGTGAGGGAGACCCACTGTCGTCCCCCAGCCCTGCTGCCCCCTGCCCCCCAGAGAAACCAGGCATCTGCCCCCTGGCCGAGGAGGCACCAACCGCTGCAGCCCCGTGCGGCACCGCCTGCGCTGGGGACTGGCAGTGCCCGGGGGCCGAGAAGTGCTGCAGCAGCAGATGTGGCCACGTGTGCTCAGCCCCTGAACGAGGTGAGGAGGTAGTCACCAGAACAGCGGTGCCGCATGACACCAGGCATGCTGGCAAACCTCCTGCAGGGCAGGTTGTGGGACCGTGCTGCTGCAGGGCAGGCGCTCGGAAGCCCTGGGCTGCAGCCATCAGGGAGCCCCGAGGCAGCGCGGTGGGGGTTCTGCCCCTGCTGCCCCTTCCTGCCCCTCTCAGACAAACCCGGTGAGTGCCCGAAGGTGAAGCCGTGGCAGACGCTGGAGCCATGCGCGGAGGAGGACTCCTGCACCCACGACAGGGACTGTCCCCGGCAGGAGAAGTGCTGCTTCTCCGGCTGTGCCATGCGCTGCACCCGCCCTGCCCAAGGTGAGCGCGGGCAACCCGGCCACCGGCACAGGGCAGTGGCACACGAGCGGGGCTGGGACCCCACGTCTTCGCCCGGGTCCCCTTCTCCTACAGAGCACCCTGGGGAGTGCCCCCGGGCAGAGCCGTGCTGGGACCCGTGGCGCAGGCGCGGGAGCCAGTGCCTGGATGACAGTGTCTGCCGGCGAGAGGAGAAGTGCTGCGACACCGGCTGCGGCTGGGAGTGCCTGGCTGTGCCCAGAGGTAGCGGGAGCAGCCAGTCTAGGGGGAGGTGACCGCCAGCCCCCCGAGGGTGGCTGGGTGACAACGGGTCACCATGCCCCTGCAGAGAGCCAGGACAGGGACGGCAGCCCGTGCGTAGAGGAGTGCGAGGCCGACTCGCAGTGTCCCCAGGGACAGAGGTGCACCAGCACCGGCTGCGGCCACGTCTGCATGGACATCCCCGGAGGTGAGAGCCAGCCAGGCTCCCCGGGAACCATGCAGGGCCACCCCGAGGTGCCCCACGGTGGGGTGCCCTGAGCCGGGTGCCCCCCAGCCAGGTGCTTGCCTTGCAGGCAGAGTGGGAGTGTGCCCCATCCCCAGGGAGGCAGGGACGTGCCTGGACCTGTGCAGCTTCGACGAGGAGTGTCCCTGGGGCCACAAGTGCTGCAGCAATGGCTGCGGCCACGTCTGCATGCCAGCTTCTCTGCAAGGTCAGGCCCTTGCACTGAGGCATGCGTCCCCCCACCTGGCTGAGCCCAGCGGGGACAGAGCCCGGGGTCCCCTTGGCACCGACCCTGCAGGGGCATCCTGGCCCCCCCTCCCCAGCGAGGTCCCCGCACCATGACCACGCTGGAGCCCCGTGCTGGGGGCTGCTGAGGCAGCTGTGCCTGCGCATCCCGCACCCTCCCCGCTCCAGGGACACATTCTACCCCGCGTCCTTCTTTCTATGCATCCTCCTCTTTCCGTGCAAGTGATGAGCATCCACAGCCTCCACTCAGAGCCACCATGTCACTGTCCTCTCCTGCCTGCAGAGCGCGATGCCGCGGCTGTGCCGCAGCACGGTGCCGAGCCGTGCAGAGAGGAGTGCGAGGCTGACTCGCAGTGTCCCTGGGGACAGAGGTGCACCCACACTGGCTGTGGCCGTATCTGCATGGACAGCCCCAGAGGTGAGATGTGGCTTGGCCAGCCAAGACCCAGACATTGCCCCGGGAGCCATGGGGTGTCCCTCAGCCGGGTGCCCCACAGCAGGGTGCTTGCCTTGCAGGCAGAGAGGGAGCGTGCCCCATCCCCAGGGGCCGCGGGACATGCCTGGACCTGTGCTGCCTCGACGAGGAGTGTCCCTGGGGCCACAAGTGCTGCAGCAACGGCTGCGGCCATGTCTGCACACGGGTGCCTGGTGGTAAGGGGGCCCAGGGCTGCCGAGCCACGGCTGGCACCGGGGCTGGCACCGGGGCATGTGGGGTGCCAGCTAGACCTGTGTGAAGGGTACAGCCCTCAGCATGGTCCCAGCTTGGCAACACCACAGGGCCGGTTCCTGCTGCTGCCCCATTGCTCTGCTGCCAGCAGAGATGCACTTTCGGGGTGAGGGGACCCAAAGGGACATGGAGTAGGATGAAGCTCTCACCAGAGCTGGCCGTGCTCAGCTGCAACCGTGGCTGCTGGTCCCTCTCCCCCCACAGCCTCAGGGCTCGCTAAAAGCATGTCCTCCTTTTTAGATGCTGTGTGACAGGAGAGCAGCTCCTCTGCGGCAGGAAGATGCCTTCGTTAGGGAACACGGGGCGGTCACAGGCCCCAGCTGGCCTGTCCCTTCCCCACCACCTCCAGCAATAAAGCGTGTGCGTGGCTGCCTCCAGCTGCCTCCGAGTCTTGGCAGCGCTGGGCTGGCCCCACCAGGCCCTGGGATGGCCCCTCGTGCTCCTGGAGCAGCCCCAGCATCGTCCAGGGCTCGCCGGGGAAGGGATGGTCCCGCCAGGGCTGGGGCCAGGGGACTTAGCCCATGCCAGGTTTGGTGCCACGGGGCCAGCGAAGCGATGCAGACACAGACCCGGGCTGCGGGATGGGCACCACCCCGGGCATCCATCAAGGCAGGGGCCGTTCCTCCTCTGTTAGGTCGCTTTAGCTCCCAGCCAGGTCATGTCGGCAGCTTGAGGGCAGATCTGGGGCTGGGACCCCATCCAGAAGCAGCAGGAGCTGCAAGGTGGTGGCCGGGGCGAGACCTGGGGCTGCCATGCGGTGCGGCTGAATGCACCCATCACCCAGTCCCAGCAAGGGAAGGCGGCCCAGAGGGACGGGCGCTGCCTGCTCCTGCCCGCACGGGCAGGAAGGACAAGACCCAGACGTGCTCAGCCACGGACCCGTCCTTGTATTGAAGTGTCACAGCCCCAGGGGAGGGCTGGGCTCCTCCGGCCACACACCACGGTGCAGGAGGGGACAGCCGTGCTGCTGCGGGCACGTTTCCCTGCCCTCGGGCTGGCAAGCATCCACGGGTGAGCCACAGCCCCCAGCACGGCTGCCCTGGGCAGCGGTGCTCATCGCCGCCAGCCCAGCGGGGAATGGGTCCCTGCGGGGACGGGGACATGGCCACTGGCTGCAGCTTCCCCTGGGCAGGGGCCGTGCTGAGGCCACCGTGCTCCCTGGGCCGGCGCTATCGGGCACCTGGAACTGAGAGATGGGGGGTCAGGAGCGGGGCTGGAGCAGGCATTGCGGGGGGCAGGAGCAGCCACCGGCCGCAACACATGGCACGCACACACGGCACACGGCTAGTTACCGATGTGGGAGCAGGCTCGGAAGCACTCGCCCTCGGTCTCAAAGTTGTTCTTGTTGCCGCCGCAGCCGCCGTAGATGAACTCCTCGCACTGCTGGCTGGAGGCGTTGAAGAAGAAGCGGCGGAAGAGTGCCTTGCAGCTCCCGCAGACGGAGGGCAGGTAGCAGAAGTCTGCGTGGTCCAAGGGGGATGGGCTGAGCCAGGAATGGGACAGGGACGCCACGGGGCTCGGCACACCTGGGGCCCTCAGAGAAGTCTGCCCAGCTCCGGTCCCTTCTCACTAGTGAACACTTCGCACCAGCAGCCAGCTCTGCGCCTGCCCGCCCTACAGCCCCACACACCAGCAGCCTGGGCGCTCCCCCACCACACAGCGTGGTGCCCCCCCAGGGTCTGCAGGACCCAGCAAGGGCTTGGGGCACCCCAGGGAACCCCCTTCCCAATCTGCTTGGCTCACCCCTCCCGTCGCCCACCCCTGCGCTCACCACGCTGCCACTCCAGAGCCCCACCGCTGCCGCACCGAGCCCTCACCCAGCACCGGCTCCTGGCACGTGTAGCCGCACTTGCTGGGGCAGCACTTGGTGGCACCGGGGCAGCCGGCATCACTGGTGCAGTGGGAGCAGGAGGCATCCCTGCGACAGGCACTGCAGTCTTCATTCAGCAGGTCCTCCACCTCCGGGATGTGGTAGCAGTACCCGGGCTTTGCTGTGGGACACAAAAACCAGGACGCTGGGGAGGGCTGCAGAGCGGGGGGCTGAGCAGCCCCTTAGCACCCCAGGGCTGGACCCCCAGCATCCGCAGCCCCATGCCCCTTTGGGCACCCAGCACCATGTGGGGCAACGGGGAGCACCAGGCGGCAGCGGAACCCAGAGCATCCCTGTCCCTGGGACGTGCCCCGGGCGCACTCACCCATCCCCGGCTCCTCTCTTCCATCTGTGTGCGGTGCCGGGCCAGACCGTGCGGCGAGGGGAAGCAGGGCTGCGAGGAGGAGGAGGAGGAGGAGGCGGCCGGGCGGCAGCTCCATGGTGCCCTGGGTAGCCAGATCTGGGCCCCGGGCGCAGTGGGCTGGGATTTAAGGTGCGCGGGCGGGGCGGAGGGAGCGGGGCTGGCGCCGGAGCCTGGCTAATTCCTGCCATGCGGGTAACGAGACACACCCAGGCAGGGCCCGGCCTCCCCGGTGGCATCCCAGCCACAGCCCTCGAGCCGGGGGGACCGGTAGGACGGGACGGCTGACCCGGCGCAGCCCTCCGGGAGCCCGGCTGGGCGGCAGTGGCATGCCCGGGCTGGGTTGGGGGCACCACCGGCGCCCACCCGCAGCCCCTTGGGGATGAACCAGTGCTGGGGGGATGTCGGCGTCGGCCTCTCCGCTGCCAGTGAGCGTGGCAGTGTTGTGCGAGGGCATGGAAAGCCATCAGCTCCGGCGCAGCCATCAGCCAGGGAAGGGTCTGCTCTCCCGGCTCTCCCTGCGGTGCAGGTCCTCGGGAAAGGCTGTGTGAGAGCAGTGCAGGGGACGTGCCCCTTCTCCCTCACTCCCTCACGGCTGACAGAGAACATCCCAGGCGGGATGGTCCCACACGTGGGGCTGAGCCCGTGGGTACCATCTCGCTTGCCAGTCATCGCTGCTGTGGAAGGGATGTCCTGCAGGACGGTGATGCTCCCGTCCGTCCCCCCCCTGCAGGCACCATCGGCCCTTTGCCACCCACTTCACCACCCTCTCCTGGCTTGGGGCCATCCCCTTCACCCGCTCCCCTCCGGGGGATCTGCCCGTGCAGAGCCGTGCCCTGTGCCCCCCCAGCATCCCCCCTGCTCCCGGCAGCAGGTCGGGGTCCGGCGTCTGCATGGTGCTGGCATGAGGGGCATCCCCAGGAGATGGGACGCAGGTCGCAGCCTGCCCGGCTTCCAGCCAGGGGTCTGGACCCACGGCAGCGCAGGGCTCCCGGCGCTGGGCTGGGTGGCGGGCAGGTCCCCGGCATCCTGCCGGCACCCGTGGGCGGGCGTGGGATGAAACCTGCCAAAAGGAGGGAGAAACAGATTAAGCTGTTCCCATTCAGCAGGAATAATTGTCTTCCTAATTACTGCCGTAATTATTGTCCCAAGGGGGAAGGGGAGGGCGAGGAAAGCTCCGTGGGGAGAGGCCAGGAAAGTCAGACCAGGGGTGGGGTTTGGAGGGAGGCACCACGACCCACCCGCGACCCACGGCAGCTTTTCCCTGCCTCTCCTCCAGAGCTCCAGGACAGAGACCCCGGCAGCATCCCCAGTACAGGACACGGCGATGTGACAAAGCCCGAGTGGGGCAGGAGTAAAGTCAGAGTGACATGCAGTGGCAGTTGAGGGGTGCAAGGTCAGGGTGGGCAGTGGAAAAGGGACCCCTGTGCAGGGACCGTGGTGGTCCCGGGGCTGCGGCTCAGCAGCTGCCCTCAGCACATCTCCCACAACCTTGAGCTGTCCAGGACATTCCCGGTGGCACCAAAACTCCCAGCCCCACACACCGCAGGAGGGCAGGGCCACGACACCAAAATCCACCAGGGCTACATTTTTCCCCGCTATCTCTCTGCGGTATCTCAGCTGCCCGGGTGATCACTGTAACGACTGACATCATCCTCCAGAGCAGCCCCTGCTGTCCCTGCACTGGTGGTAACACCATGGCTAAGCTGGGCAGACATCGTGGTGGACGTGGAGCCAGTCCCACTGGTGCTGGGGTTCGGGACAGCACAGGGGGTGAGGTGGGGGCTGCTTCCAGGTAGATATTGGGGTTGCACACAACAGAAAACTGTGCAGTGCCCATGGGGCACCCGTGTCAGTAACCCCTGCCCTGCCCTGCCACCCTGTCCAGCTCACACGGCTGGGGACGCACAGTGTGAGTAATGGGTGCAGCCGCGCGGGGCAGAGCCACCGGCCAGACCTCCACCGCAGCGGAAACAGTGACCAGGGCAGCCTGGCCCAGGGAGCACCCAGGAATGTGGCACCTCCCAGGGCAGGCACCCAGCAGGGGCGGGGATGGGGACAGAAACAGCGCTGTGCCACCGGGATGATGCTCCTGCCCAGACCAGGGTGCACGGCAGGAGAGGTGCTGGGGGAGCCGAGAGGCAGAGCGGGTTCCCCCGGCTGCAGCACATCCCGGCTGGCCCCACACGGAGCCTGCTGGCCTGTCGGGATCGATGCTCACCGGGGCTGACACAAGCTGGGCACTGTCCCTGCTGCCCACCCAGGGACAGGACAGGGACAAATACTGCAGGGAGCGGAGACGCCCCGGCACAGCAGAGCCAGTGCGTCCCGCTGCTCCTCTTCTCGTGGCTCCGTGTGCTCCCAGGATGTGTCATCCCGCCTGTGTGTCACCTCCATCCCGCACACAGGGACACACCGACGGGAGAGGGTCCCCACATAGCCAGGGGCTGGCAAGCACATGGTGCCACCCAGCCAGCCTGGACTGCGGACGAGCACGCAGGGTTTAGATGGCACGTGCACATGCAGCGTGGGCTGTACACACACCAATGCACGCACATCCATACGGAGCGTGGACTGCACACGCACGCACACGCACACACACGTGTCCACACCTGGCCAGCTTGGATTGCACGTGCACACACACACATATGCCTGTGCAGGCAGCCTGCCCAGCCGAGCGTGCCGGAGCCCTCCGGCCTCTCGCAGGGACAGGCGCTCCCGGAAGGGAGCCGGCAGGGAAAGCCCCAACAGCTCCGGTGCTTCCATCCTTGCAACACGCCGCACCAGCGGACCCGCCTGCAGCCCCATGCGGCGCTGGCACGGTGCAGCCCTGGGGACAAGCAGCAGCTCCCGGGACAGCCCCTGCCACCGGTGCAGCCTGTGGCACGCTTGCAGAACCCCCACTCGGCATGGTGTTGGGGGTGGCTTCAGGGCCCCCGGGAGAGCCAGGGCCTGAGCGATTGCCGTGGGGCTCCAGGCACGGGCAGAGCTGTGGGTGGGAAGCGCAGCCAGACCCCGGGAAGGGCTGTGTGCCTCCGAGTGACGGTGCTGGTGCAGATCCATGCGGGTGGCCACAGGGGCCCGGGGGGCTGGTCCCGCCAGCCCCATGGAAGGGAGCGGGAGGCAAGAGGCAGCTCCAGCACCGCATGACAGGGACCCGGCCACCTGCTCCGGCTCCAGCAAGGATGTGGGACCCCATGCTGCAGTCCCAGTGCCCAGTCAGAGCCCCCATGCAGTCTCCAGCTCCCTTCCCCCAGCACCGGGACCCCGCAACCCTGGCCAGTCCTGGTCCCCAGCTGCCACCCCAAGGCGAGGGGCTGGGTGGGCACCGGCTGGCCAGGAGGTGCGGGGCTGAGGGGCCAGTGGCAGCGCAGGGCTGTGGACCGTGTCTGGTCACAGGATGTCCCTTGGGAGCCAGCGATTGTTCCCAGAGGCAGAACAATGCCCGGAGAGCTGCCAGGGCACCACGGGCTGCTCCACAGCACCCAGCCCGGGAGCCACCTCCGCTGCCTTGGCAGGGCCAGCCACATGCCGGGGTCCCCTGGCCCCTTGCTGCTGCCTGTCCCGTACCTGTTGCCCACAGTAGGAAGCTGTGCTGGCTGCTCTTGTCTTGTGGCACAGCATTGCATGGCACGGCATGGCATTGCATGGCATGGCACAGCATTGCATGGCACGGCACGGCATTGCATGGCACAGCATAGCATTGCATGGCATGGCACGGCATTGCATGGCACAGCATTGCATGGCACAGCACGGCTCTCTCACGGCTGCAAAGAGCCCAGCACCAAGCTGCAACACCTTTGTGCCTCCCCGCATGGCTCACCCAGCACCAGCAGCCCATGGGAGGGAGGGGACCGGGGAGTTCACACTCAGACGGAGCGTGCCAGGCACTGGGGCACAGACCGGGTCACTGGGACCAACATCCAGCCCCATGAGGATTTAAACCCCTGCCTGTGCCCGGACAGGCAGCCCCCACGCTGTCCGCCCTGCGCCATGCGGCTGCTGTCGCTGCTCCTGCTCCTGGGGCTCTGCTGCCTCTTGGCCCGGCTGGTGTCCGCAGGTGAGCGCAGGGCGGGCGCGGGGTGGGCGCGGGGTGTGCACAGGGAGCCGGTGGGACGGTGCTGAGGGAGGATGCGCAGCCACATGCACAGGGACAAGCGCGACCATGGCTGGGGTGCAGCGTCCCACACAGCGGTGCCGTCTCCCCGCACATCCTTGCACACTGCAGAAGCGACCGGCAAACCCTCCCGACAACTCCCCTGGGAGGGGAGCCCAGGGTCTTGGGAGCCCTCGCTCCCAGGGCCCCACTGCGGGGCTGCCAACGCACCCCAGTGTGCTCCGAAGTGAGATCCTGGGACGTGGATGCTCCTGTCTCTCCCCAGGATTCACCTAGCCTGGACCCGGACTGAGGACCCAGCGTATGCAGCCACCCAGCACCAGACGGCCAGATGGCCATGGAGGGATCCATCAGCTGCTGGATAAGCACTCGTCCCCCAGTCTCACCTCCACCGCCTCACCCTCAGCTCCATGCTGAGCATCAGCATCTCTGTGTCCCTCCCACCCCCCGGTAAACCCAGTCTGTGATGAACACTGGCTGGCTCCTGTTATGTCAGTCTCCTGGCGAGCCTTCACTGGCCTCCATGGGACCTTCAGCCCCTGCGGGAGGGATGGGGTCCCGGGCAGGGGCTATGCCACCGCAGCCAGCGGGTCCCCAGGGACCTGCACATGAATCCTGCCCAAACTCCATGGGTCCATCCATACCTGCCGGGACCGGGCTCGTTCCTATTCCTGGAGACCCTCCTGGGAGCAGGTGCCCAGTGGGACCCCTTTGTGCCGCCAGAGAGGAGCTGGGCTTGCCCCAGAGCCATGGCAGCACAGCCAGCCCTGACCTCACCTTGGTATGGCTCCACAGCAGGAGTGTCGGGGCTGCCCTGAGTCCTCAGGGGTCAGCTGGGGGTGCCCCTCACGTCCTGCACAGTCAGTGGTCCCCCAGCTCCTGACCCTGCTGCCAGCACAGCATGGTGCGGCACAGCAGGCACAGGCAAGGCTCCAAGGGGTGCATGAGCTCCCAGCACCTCGGCACACTGCCTGTGCAAAACCACCAGCTCCGGGACCTGTGGGTGTCCATGCCCACGTGGCTCCTGGCCAAGCCCTGCCACAGAGGCTGTTTTCGGAGGGTGCCAGGGGTGCTGGGCCATGGAGCAGCTCGCCCCAGGGAGCCCCAGGGGGCTGGGGGGACGCACCCTACAGGGAGGTTTCTCCTGGCCCAGAGATGCTCTGCTGGTCCTGGGTGGGCACCTGGTCGAGGCTGTCCCTGTGGCTCTCCCATGGGGGACATAGTAACGTCATTGTGCAAAGGGCCCTGCCGAGCCCACACCGGGCAGGAGTGGGCATGGGAGCTCCCACGGCCCAGGGCAGGGCTGGGGCAGGCGCAACAGCCTGGCCATGCCAGGCACTAACCAGGGACAGCTTGTGACACCAAGCCAGTGGCCCAATGTGGGGTTTATTAGGAAAGAGAAGGTCCTGCCCAAAACGCCGTTGGTGCCCGGGACCGGCCCTGGCAGAGTGAGGCAGAGGAGGAGGCCGGGGGTGGCCGCCCCTGCGCCTACCCACCGCAGGCTCTTCTCGCCCCACACGCTCCTTGCACGCCCTGCAGCATCGGTCACCAAGCGTCATCACCATCACCACCACCATCATCAATGTCATCATCATCATCACCATCATCATCATCTCCATAGTCGTCGTAGTCATCGTCGTCATCGTCATCATCATCACCATCATTGCCGTTGTCGTCATAATTGTCGTCGCCATCGTCGCTGTCATCGTCACCATCATCGTCACCATTGTCATCACCATCGCCATGCTCATTTTTATCATCATCATCTTCTTCATCATCATCATCATCATCATCATCACTGTCACCATCCTCCCCACTGTCACCCTGGTCAGACTCAGGCTTCTCTCCTGCCTCAGGCTTCCCCTCAGTCTCTGGCTTCTCCCCCAGCACAGGTTTCTCCCCAGCCTCTGGCTTCCCCCCGGTGTCTGGCTTCCCACCAGTCTCCGGCTTCCCCCCAGCGTCTGGCTTCGCTCCAGTCTCCGGCTTCACTCCGGTCCCTGGCTTTGCTAAAACCGCTGGCTTTTCCCTAGTCTCATTCTTCCCCCCACATGCTGGTTTTTTCCCTGAACTGGGTTTCTTCTCAGTGTCCGGCTTCCCAGCCAGCGTGGGCTTGTTCCCCGCCGTGGGTTCCTCCCCGGTCACCGGCTTCTTCCCCGACGTGGGTGTTGCAGCAGCCACTGGCTCAGACCCAGGCAGGCGCTGGTCCTTACCCACCCGCTCTGCACCCGACTCCCACTTCCCACCCGGGACGACTCTGCCGAGCTGCGGACAAGGCACCGTGCTGGGCTCTTCCCCAGGCAAAGGGCTCTTCCCCGGCAGAGCGATTCCGGGCTGCCCTGGCTGCGGCCGTCTGGCAAGACCTGCTCCGGGGAGCCCTGGAAGGGAGCAGAAAGCAGCAGCGTCAGCCCCATTGTGCTAGTCCTGCACTGCCCTCCTACCTGAAGCTCCAGCCACAGCTCCCACCCATGGCTCCCACCCACGGCTCCCACCCACCAGCACCCTGCGTCACCACACAGGGCTCCTGAACTGCCAAAGCCCGCAGGGATCTGCCCTTTGATGGCTCAAGGTCTAAGACTTGGCACTTTGATGCCGAGCTGGGGCATCGAGGTTAGGACGCTCCCCGCGCTCGCAGCAGCCAGGTTTGCCGTGGTGCCACGCGGCCGCCTTTCCCCTGCGGCTTTTCCCCGTGGGTTTTCAGGGCTCTGCCTGCCTGCTGCTGCCTGCACAGCTGGGGCAACACAGCCCCCCGGGACCACTCCAGCGCCTCCCAGCACATGGCACTGTCATGGTGGTGCCGGTGCCCAAGGGGCCCTCACCCCCGGCAGCAGCAGGGCTGCAGAGGAGCTGCCACGGGAGCCGCAGCATGCCCGCCCGCCCGGGCCTTTCTGGGTGTCCCTGGACCGGGGCCAGCACCCGCCCACGGCTCCACCTGCGCCGGGGAGCTCGGGAGAGTCGGCACCGTGCCACGCCGCAGCCCACCCCAACGCCCACGACGAGCCCCGCATCACCCGGGTTCATCCCCACCCCGCTCCCCACCACGGTTTGCCCGACCCTCGCAGGCAGCGGCACTGGCAGCTGCCAGCACCCCCAAAGCACCGGCCTCCCCGACGGCTGCTCCTGCGGCACCCCGAATGCCACCCGCCGGCAGACAGCCAGCAGGCTGATTGCGGGTGCAGAGCTGGAAGAGCTGGACCAGAACTTGGAGAGAAAACGCAAGAAAATGTATGTATGTGTGTGCGTGTGTGTGCGTGTGTGTGATTGCAGCAACTTCTTACCAAAACAAATACAAATACAGCATGTGCTATTTAACCAGGGCATAAATATATTGTTAAGCTTATTTAGGAAGTCAGTCTACGCGCTCTCCTGTTAAGCAGCAGCAAACAATCCCACTCAGCAGCAGAGCGGTGCAGCACAAGGCTCCCCACGGGCAGTGCTTGCCCCTTGACATCGCTCTGAGACAAGGAATGGGACCAACATGTCAGCAATGGAGGCACCAGCACCGCCGGCTTGCTGGCAAAAGATGGGTTATATCGTAAGGCTTAAAACCAGCCTGTAAGCTGAGACCAAAAGAAACTCAGGTTCCTAGAGCAGAGCATTTGGAAAGTGATGACATTTCTGCCGACACGTTTTCATCAGTGTGCGATGGCCCCAGCGTCTTGTTACAGAGCAACAGCAAACCTGGCTCCCGCTGCACTGGAGCGGTTGCTGCCTCAGAGCTTGAGCTTTAGAATAAAACCGCCCGGCTAGCAACACTTGCAGGAGCATTTGGAAAGAAGGGGCTCCATAAAATCGCAAACACTGCTCTCAAAATCACTTCGTGGCTCATTTAAAAAAAATGCCATTTTCATTTCTTTGAAATTTGGCCATTTTTCCCAAGAAAAATATATGAGTAGGAAAAATACTCTTCTTTCAGAATTTCCCTTCTCCCAGAGCAGCACGTCCCCGGCAAGGCTGATGCTTTCAGAGGGCTCACGGGGGGGGATGCCCTGAACTTGCCACGAAGCAAAGCGCAGGGGCAGCTGCCAGCCCGGGCGAGGAACGTGCTGTGCCCTGGTCCGAGGCAGGCACCGGCGGGTGGGCAGCAGATCTCAGCCCGCTGGAGCTCGGCTCTAACAACCTGCACCTTCTCATTTTGGCTAGAGCTCCCCCGAGCAGGGCTGTGAGGGGTGGGGGTCCCCACTCGCCCTAGGGGGGTCCCAGCCCCGTGGCTGGAAGCTGCTCTGCCCATATGGGAGGGACCATCCCGCCCCCCCCAGGCAGCCCAGTCTGGGTCCAGTCCACAGCAGCCCAGGGCTCTGGCTGGGCTGCTGTTTCCACCAGTCCCTGCCCGGGTCACTGGTTCGACTGACAAACCTCCTCCCGAGCATCCCTACACCTGCATGCTGGTACCACCGCTGTCTCTGTCCCCGGCAGGAGTTTTGCCAAACTCGAAGATTATAAAATTTAAGCAAGGGCTAAACCTCACAAGGGTTACAACTCTTCACAGAAAGCTTTCATAAATACAAGGATTAAGACAGACATTTAAACACACATCACTGAACATCATCATCAACACTGATCTAGTTGAAGATGTCCCTGCTCATTGCAGGGGGGTTGGACTAGATGGCCTCTAAAGGTCCCTTCCAGCCCACACCATTCTATGACTCTATGAAAATATGGAAAATATTCTTAAAATCTAGAGAGGCCGGGTGTTTCCAGCATGCCCATACTTGCCTGCGGTGGGTGCTGCCTGCAGCTCTGCCCACAGGGCGAGGAGCCCCAGCAGGAAGATGCCTCTCGCCGTCATGCTGCCGGAGCCAGTGGCCAGGGCTGAGCTGGGCAGCAATTTAAAGTTCCTCCCAGGCAGCCCGGGTCTGGGAATGGGAGGAAGCAGCTCACAGGTGACTTGTAGGAACCTCCCACGTTTTACTGTAATTCTGTTTTCTAAAGAGCCACTCCAGCTGCCTTTCTCCACCCACAGCCAAGGCAGGAGCAGGATCCAGAGTAGGCTGCATGCCACGGGGAGGACAGCACGGGGACCGGGAGGAAGGAAGGGGAAACCTTGGCTGCACGGAGGCAGATTCTTCACCGCCGCTCTTGACAGGAATCCCCACCGCCTTGCTGAGGGCTGTGACCGACCCCTCCACCACTGCTGCCCAGTAGTGCCCAGGGACAAACCATCCTCCCTGAGCCCCAGCGCGCAGGACGCTGCCAGTGCCTGCCCGCGATGCTGGGTGGGAGAAGGCAGGGCTGCCCACACGTGCTCCCATTCGGCTCTGTTCCTGCCGGTCGCTTTGGCAGGTCCCCACCCCAGGGTCCGGGATCCTTCAGACGGCGCTGGTCCTGCCACCAGCGCTGCCTCTGCCGGGGCATCTCCCACTTCCCGAGAGCGTTCTGGGAGGTGTGTGAAGGACGGGGCCTCCAGCGTCGCTGCTTTATTTAATGGGATTTGCAAAGACAGTCCAAGATAGATGCAGGGAAGGAAAGTGCCAGCCCAGAGGCAGCCCCATCCAGAATGGCACCTTCTGCCACCATCCCGGGGGAGCACAGCACTCGCTACCATCACTTTGGTGAACTGCTGCATTTAAAAACCAGCAGGAATAAACATCTCCTGGCAGACAGACCACTCCTCGTACTGCAGCACCACCGGTTTCTTTTCTTCACGTCACTGCTGTTAAAACTGTGAGGGAGAGTACAGTGTGAAGGGCTTACATGCAAAACCTGGTGCAGTTTTAAAGATGAGAGCTCTCGACCAAGACAGGGCATCTCCTGGCAGAGAGCAGCAGCCGTGCTACTACTCAGCAAGATGTTTGGGGAACTGTGAGCGAGCTGTGAGTGAGCTTTATTAACAGGAGCAGCCACCTGCACTGCCCCAATGCTGGGCTGTGCCTGCAGGCAGGAGCCCATCCCTGCCCCGCAGTCCCAGCCGAAATGGGCGTAGAGGATGAGCACCCACCCAGGCAGCAGCGCTGGGGAGCTCCCTCCTTCCATATGCAAACACCCTTCACTCCCAAGGCTGCTGTTTCGCATATGAGACTCTATTTGCAGATCTTTGCAGGGCCAATATTTAAGGCTTCATTTGAACGTCTGTCTCTAAATCCAGTATTTCGTTTGCTTGTTCGATTCACAAGCAGTCTGCTCCAGCTCTTTCAATGTTAGTAATGTAAATCGCCAGGTTTTGGCATCCAAATGAGCGATCTCAAAGTCTCCTCAGCAAATTAACGCTGTCTCTCGGCCCCACGGGGTCCTTCTCCTTTGTGGCCTCCCCGAATCCCTTGTTACTGTGGGACAGCCCTGCGTGGAGCTGGGCACGCACAGACAGCAGGCAGAACTCAGTGCGATCCTTCATCCAGCCCAACCAGAGACTCCATCAAGGCGCCCTCAGAGCAGCTTTCTGGGAACTCTTGAGCACAAATTGCAGAGTTTAGTGTCCACGCATGACTGCCCAATTAATTTACACATGAGCATTCAATAATTGTATGCATGAGCACCAAATGAGTTCACGCAGGAGCACACATGCACAAATGCCAAATTAATTCCCACAGGAGCACCCAAACAGCACAGCACGGGGACCCGGGGGAACACACAGTGTCCGTAGGCAGCATCAGCACCCAGCTGGCCCACGCGTGAGCACCCCATCAGCCCAAGGGCTGTTTTGGGCACAAATTGCCTGGTTTAGGAACACTGCCTGTGTGGGAGGAGGCCATGGATGTCCCTGAGCTGCAGCCGGTGGGCGCATCTGTTATCTCTAATCAGTGAGTAGAAGTTTGTGTTAACAGGCAATAGATTAAATTAATTAAAAATTCCCTTGAGTTGAGACTATTTTGCCCACGGCTGAGACTCTCCAGCCTAAGGAAAAGGCTGAGCAGCCCCTTACCCAGTCGAGTGCTCACAGTCCCTGGAGAACCACACGCAGAGGAACCATTTCCCCCAGCAGCTGGGGACTGGAGCTCAGGCTGCTCCCCCCACTGCAAATCCAGCAGAAGGGTCTGCTCTGATGAAATGGTGCTCCAATGAAATGGTGCTCCAATGAAATGGAGCTCTCTGGGGGGAAAAGTCTTGGGATTTCAAGGACGAGCGCTCACCCAAGGCAAGAAGAGCATGGGAATCTGCCTTCAAACTCCAGGTCCAAACTGCAGGCCTTCACCAGAGACCCACAGGAAGAGTAAATGAAAAATTAAATGCACTGCCACATGTACTTCCCTTTTCGCTGCTTCTGATTTCAGGGTAAAGACTTACTTAATAAGTTTGAGATAACAGATTAAGTAGTACCTTCAATTATGTGAGTGCTAACCCATTTAAATTAAGTTATTCTCAAGTCACACAGGAGTGCTAGTCAGAATCTGATTTTGCAATTTTTTCCTTCCCTATTTAACTATTTCTTCCTGAATTATACACAAACCAAAGTGCAATCAATATTATAGGAGAACTTAAGGACTAGTTTGGCCAGGACACACCAGCACCAGGCAAGAATGGGTTGGGCTTGCTGGATCAAAAGACAAAGTTTAAATCTGCAGCTGTGGGGTGAGTGAAATTAATTGGTTTGAGTTCGACATTATTTCTACAATTCTAAGCAAGTGTGTGCCACTTGGCACGAACACCGAAAAGGCAAAGTTCCTGCCCAAAGAGCTTTCCATCAAAGTCACATCGAAGCGATGAAGGGGCAGTGCAAGGGACACAACTCAGGAGCAGGAAGCTGCATGGCTCCATGCTGCCAAACCTGTGTAGGAAGAGGGCTTATTGCAAGAAATATGATTTAAGTACAGGTTTAGTCTTCTCTTCATGGCCGTGACTCAATTTGGATGCAATTTCTACGCAAACCACCCATGTCTGTTGAAGATCCAGTGTTCCACACCTCACAGCTCCACGGCTTAACCCTGACGGCCCTGTGCTTATCGCGTGTTGCCGTCGCTGTTAATCACCGCCAAGCAAGACACCCCACGGAGCAACCTGTGCCATCCTGCTGGTGTCGGCAGTGTCGACTCCCTTCCACGCACCCAGCAAACCATCTGGAACAACTTGCAGGACTGCAGGGCTCCTTCCAACCCTGGGACTCCCACGGAGGAGAGCTTTGCCCCTGCCCCTGCCCCTGCCTCTGCCTCTGCCCCCATGTCCTCCTCCTCTTGGGAACAACACCATCGTTTTGGCACGTTTCCGTTTTAGCAGACCATAATCTTGGTTAACATTTAGGGAACTAATGAAGAAGAATGTCTGACAAGCACATTTCTCTACTGAAATAAACGCCTTGGAATGATGAACCCTGCAGGTCCTGTTCCAGCTCCACGACTTGGATCCTGCAGAGCAGGATCATACCTGCACCCATTGCACATGGCAGCATAGGTCCAGGGAGAGCAGGATGTGCACCAGAGCCCTCCGGCTCACTCTGAGGAGCAATTAGCTATTGTTGTGTGCCCACCAGGAACATTATTTGGGTCTCTGAATGCTTTTCAGTCATGTTTCCCCTCTCCTCAACAGCCATTTCCTGACTCTCATTGATTACCTGCAGCGCAGCACCAGTCGCATGAAACATCAGAGGGTGAATAGAGAAAAGCAAACCAAAAAATCATGTCTCCTGCTGTGGCAGGATGTGGCAGGCGTGTGCAGCCCCTCACCTGCATCTTGCAGATACTGGTGCCACAGTCATTTGCAAAAGAAGCAGCCAGAAGAAAGAGCAAATGCCCACGGTGACGAGCAGCACTGCTCCTGCACCCGGATACTCCCACGGATGGCTGGGCTGTGGCTGGGGCAGGTCATCACTAAACTGATGCAAAGCTCGCAGCGTCTACATAAATCTGGCTTCCACGGGGAGGCAGGAGCTCACCTCAGACCCCCCCCACATGCCCAGCCGGCTCTGCAGACACAGAATATCCTGACATGGATCAATGGGAAAGGAGCTCTCGGCATTCAAAGCGCTTGGTTTCTCTCACTCTTCTGTTCTCCTTCCTACCCACCTCAACCCACTGAAACAAGACTCCTCGGCGATGTCCTGCCCGCTGTCTTTCTGTGAAGGCTGGTATAATTTTACAGCATTTGATGCTAAGAAGTAATGTTATACAGGTAAAGTTTACAGGCTACGATCCCGTTCCTCCTTCCTGACCCCATGCTGCTCATCCTCTTACGCCACAGCCCTGCGGTGACCTGCAAAGGCAGACCCAACACCATCATGAAGATCCAGCAGGATAACAAAGCTTTGCGGGCAAGAGTCTTGCTGCCAAATCAGGACATGGGATTGGGTTCAACAGGCTTTCCGCTGCCACCAAAAGCCTGCCCGCCCCACAGGCCTGCCCACACTGATGACACTGAGGGACAGATGGGACTTGTCCAAAGTCTCTCTGTGAATCAAAAAGAACTCAGGTAACCTCAGCAGTGAAACGGTTGTCTGTCTCTGGCAGACATTCGCAGGCTGGCATGTTTTGTCATGTGCACCTACCGCAGAGATCCATGGAAAACTACCATTAAAAAATGGGGACTGGACGAGATCCAAACAAGTCATCTCATCAGTTACATTTAGATGATCCCTGACAGACATTGTTCACATGCTCTCAAAAAGACATCCCCATCCCTGCAAAGATGGGGACTCCTTTATTGAGAATTTGTTCCAGGATTTAAGTCTTCTTGTAACTGGAAAGTTTTTCGAAAGATCTGATCCAAGTCTCACTTGATTCAAACCAACACAAGGACTTCTCGTCCGCTCACAGTGGCTACAGAGGGCAGCTGATCACTGTCCTTTCTGCAGCACATGTACAGAGCTGAGCCCTCTCTCCATCGAGCTCTTGCAGGTTAAACAAAACCATCCTTTTCACCTTTCCCCAGGAGTTTCTACAGCCATAGTTATTTTTCCTCTCCTCTGGACAACATCCAATTTTTGTTGCTAATAATTTGAGGCAGCCAAAATAAGCACATAAAAAGCCCAGTGCTGATGATCATGAAGTTATGGCAATATTAGTGATGACTCGATCGGCCCCACATCCGCCGGTCAGGTTTGTGTAACAGCCTAATCTCATCCTGGGCTGATGCAGCCCCGGCCAAAGCAGCAGGAAGGAGACAACAAGGGCAGGACCCTCTTCCAGCATGTGAGCCCGTGAGTCACCCAGCCTCTCCTCCCACAGCCAGCTCCGGTCTCCCACGGGTGCCGAGCATGGTTACTGCTGGGCCAACAGCTACGGCAGAAGAATCACACTGGTCACACAGGGGGGACACAGCCACAGCAACAAATGCTGAGACACGAACAAACCATCCCCTGGAGGCACCACCACTGTGCCCACACTGCAGACGCTGAGCTGGAGCATCTGGCAAAGCTGGCAGGGAAGGAGAAGCTGCTTTCCTGCTTGGCAGCATGGTGAAGCGCTTGCCCCCTCGCACACAGGGTGCGTGAGGACAGTGAACTGGAAATGACTGCTCAAGTTCTGTGCCATCCTCCACACGGGCCACTCGCGACACGGGCCACTGAACGGTCTCAGCATCACATGCTTTGAGAAATCCCGTTCGTTTTTGTCTTACAATCAGCTTGGAAGTAACAAGGAAAAACACTACCAGCAAAACAGCAAGTGATTTTTAACGTTAGACTGTTATCCAGCTGACCCCACAGAAAAACTTCTTGTTGACTGTGACAGATGTCAACAAGATGATGTAGAAAATGACGGACACGTTGCTTTGACTATTCTGCACACGTTAGACAAGATGAGGAAACGCTCCAGCGTTTCCTCATATAAACAATGAGACTCCAGAAAGATGAGAGACTTGAGGAAACAGGCAGTTGCTACGATCAGAACAGCAATGAGTTTATTCTCCTATTTTAGACGTAGAAAATAACACAAGGAATGCACAGATCGTGGAGGGACAAACATTCACATTTCTGCAGCTGCAGTTACTTGGGTCTCATGGGCAGGTTCAATGTGAGACCAGTTTCAGCTGAGATGGGTCCTGTTCCTGGGTGGAACAGCATGACTTTTTAAGGCTTTGGGATTTATGATTATTTTAGAGTCGACTGTCCATTGCTCTGCATTCCTCCATGAAGCTGCACTTCTTTAGAACTAAGGATTTCTTCACTGCTGTGTGTTCTCACGCACCCTCGCACCCGCACGAGCGGCTCCACGCACGCCAAGGGGTGAGGTTTAAAATAACCCACGAGGGAAAAACAATGCTGGAGGCACGGAGGGAAGCCATCGTGGGTGCGTTAAATTCAGAGCGGCGACGCCAGCCTGCCTCGCC
>NW_010972709.1:471678-471911 GCF_000737465.1 Haliaeetus leucocephalus | reverse complement strand
CCAGGACGAGGGCCGCCCGCCCCGGGGCCTCCTCCTCGGAACCCGCCCCAGCCCCAGACACACACCGCGTGTCCCCCCGGGGCTCCCCCCCGTCCTCCTCCCGCCCCGCTCGCCGCACCGTGCCGCGCCGAGCCCGCCGGCGCCGTTGCCATGGTGCCGTCGTCACTTCCGGGGCGCGGCCGGGGCGTCGCGGACCGATGACGTGATAGGCCCCACGCTTCCGGTGGCGCGGG
>NW_010972709.1:467242-471646 GCF_000737465.1 Haliaeetus leucocephalus | reverse complement strand
GCCGCCATGGGCGCCGCCCGCGATGCGGAGCAGCAGCCGGGGCCACCGGGCGAGGAGGGCCTGGGCGGCGCCGAGGAACAGCTGGTCAGCACGGTGAGGCGGGGCGCCGGGGCCGGGGCCGGGCGGGCGGCAGGCGGGCCGCGGCTGACGCGTGTGTCCCGCAGAGCCCCTGGAACATCATGATCAAGCACCGGCAGGTGCAGCGGCGCGGCCGGCGCTCCCAGATGACCACCAGGTACCGACCGGGCCGGCGGGGAGCTGGGCCGGGGCGGGAAGGGGAGTGGGCCGGGCAGGGGCGGCGATGGGGGAGTCCGGGCCGGCCAGACCCTGGGGAGAAGGTCGAACAGAGGGACTGGGCTGGACCAGACCGGCTGGACTGGGCACCAGACCGGAGGGGACGATCTGGGTTAGCCCAGAGCAGGGCAGGGGATGTCCCGCGCACCCCCCGCCTGACTCCTCCGCCTTCAGCTTCACGGATCCAGCCGTGTCCATGGACCTGCTGCGAGCTGTCCTGCAGCCCAGCATCAACGAGGAAATCCGGGGTGTCTTCAACAAGTACATGAAGGTGAGAGCTGCGGGGACAGGTCCCGACGCCCCCTCCCATCACGGGCTGCGTATGGAGAGCTCAGCTCCCAGGCACCGCGCGAGGCTGTCGTGTCTCTCTCGTGGCCACCAGTGTGTGGGCGCAGCATGGGAGCTGGGCCCCTGTGCCTGCCCCGACACTGCCTGGCTGCTCAGGCTCTAACCCTCTCTTGCCGCCTCCTCTCCAGTTTTTCCAGAAGGCAGCGATCAACGTGCGCGATAATGTTGGGGAGGAGGTGGACCCAGAGCAGCTCATCCAGGAGACCTGCCGGAGCTGCCTGGAGCAGGTGGGTGCTAGCAAGGGGCTCTGCTCCTTCAACAGAGTCTGACACCTGGCCGAGCAGAGCAGCCTGGCTAGGACGTGT
Source organism: Haliaeetus leucocephalus (assembly GCF_000737465.1). Classification (NCBI taxonomy): domain Eukaryota; kingdom Metazoa; phylum Chordata; class Aves; order Accipitriformes; family Accipitridae; genus Haliaeetus; species Haliaeetus leucocephalus. The sequence goes on along the minus strand of NW_010972709.1, from coordinate 470,699 downwards.
CCTTCTTAATGGCTTTGCCATTAGCCAAGGCAGGGAGACATCTGCAGCCCTTGCGTGGTTGCTGTGCTTGGCTTCATTCTCACTGGGAAGAGGGGAGCAGTCAGGGCCGGGCAGCTTGTGCCACTGCTTTCCACTGCTGCTGTCGGTACGTGTCACATGGCTGGAGCCTCCACAGAGATCGGCCCCTGTCGGAGAGTCCTGGGGGAGTAAGGCAGTGGTTTTTTCTTTTACATCTTGCTTTTGTGCCAGTTGCCCAGACTTTATCATGCTCAGATTGTGCTTTTGCATCTCACCATCTGTGAAAGTGCTGCATGGCAGCACTCTGAAAGCAGAGCTGTTACAGGGCTTTCAGGTAGATACACGGACGTGGGGGTTGCTGGCAGGTCCCTCTCTGGACCCTTCTTTCTCTTCCTGCAGGCCAAACTGCTGTTCTCTGATGGCAAAAAGGTTGTTCCCAGGTTGCCCCACGAGCAGGCAGTACCAAAGGTAAAAGTTGTTATTGTTCCCAGAGGCTTGAATGACTTGTAAGAGCTGGGAGAAGGAGGAGAAGGGTTGGAATTGCTTTGTTCTCTGCCTCTTCTTGTCCGTTCAGTGCAGTGCACTAGCAAGGAGGCAGAGCTGGGGGTTGTTAGGCTAGGAGGGAGCAGTACCTGCAGGGCAAGGAAAATCCCAGGCACAGTTGCTGCTTGTTGCAGTTCAGTGCTTCTCACTGAGACGGGGTGGGGTTGGCGTTTCACTGCACGCTTGTTCTGCTCTCTGCTTCGAGCACAGCGCAGGAAAGAGCAGCCGGCTGGATGCGTGGGGCCCTGCCCGCCTGGTGGGGAGAAGAGCCCTGCTCATCCCACTGCCATTCCTCTTCCAGCGTGCCCGACAGGTGGATGAGGAGCTTAATCGTCGAGGGAGCCCTGTTCCCAAAAAGGTAGGAGGGTTTTCCACACAAGGGATTTTATGTTTCAGGAAGCCTGCTACTCATTCCTGGCCATTCCCACAGTATGAGCATGTGCAGGTCCACGGCAGCTTTTGGGATGCCTTGGAGGTGCTCGCTCTCATGCCAGCCAGCTTTTCTCCTTGTGACAAAAATGGCAGCTTCCCTGGGAAGGGGAAGGTAACCAAGAGGGTTCTCTCAGCCTGCACAGCTGAGTCACTGAAGGATTTCTTCCTTGCAGAGAAAGGGGCGGCCTCCAGGACAGAGCCTGTCGAACGATCGTGGGGTCTCAGGCATGGCTGCGTGAGTATGGGTCCTGCGCTACAGCCCTTATTTTGGGAGGGTGGGGGTGGAAATGAGGCTGCCCAAATGAGGGGTACAGAAACCCCACGGTCTCCTTCCCCTCCTGCAGAAAGGAGAGGTGCAGGGGAGCGCCAGAGGACAGGCAGGAGGGGTTTAGGTTGAGGTGTTCCCCCAGGAGGCAAAGACCTTCAAGGAAGCGGTTTTAAACAGACCTAAAGGGGTGAAAAGGTCTCGGTGGACCATTCAGAGTGAGCAGTGTGAGACACGGGTGTCGGTGGGATCTTGGCAGCCGGGGAGAGGAGAACGTGCGGCAAAGATGAGGGTCTGGAGCTGGGCACCGTAGGGGAATGGAGGGTGTGAACGAAGGCAGGTCTGGAAGGCTGGGGCTCAGTCCCTGCTGCTGGTGCCACGGTGGTGACTGCGCTGGTCCCGCAGGGACTCATTCTTACAGCATTTTCCTTCCCCTCAGGTGGAAGCTCAAAGTCTCTGAGCCCGTGAGAAGGGATGGACCAAAGGTATTGGCTGGCCGACACTGCTGGGCTCACCCTCTCCTCCCCTTTGCTTCTGCCAGCAGAGCCCTACTGCTGCAGGAGCAGAGGACAGCGCCGGGAGCTGTGCTCTGCCCCGACGGGCTCCTGCAGCGCAGGAGAGAAGCAAGAAGAGGAGCGAAGTGCCTGGAGGCCTTTGCTTGTCTCCCCCAGGCACCGTAGCCTGTAGCTCTGCGGTGTGGTGCCGCTGTTAGGAGACCTGGGGGAGAGCAGTGGTAGCCAGGAGGATCCCACAAGTGTTTCCCATGAGGGAAACTGCTTAGATCAGCTCAGAGGGAATGTAACTTCCCTCCTCTGCAGAAGTCCGGAGGTCTGTGGCCAGCTCCCTCCCTCCCAGGCCGGGGGCGGTTCCAAGGTTCCCCGTCAGAGAGCTGAGGCTCGTGGAGCATGGGCCGGCAGCAGCTTCATTTCTAATGTTGCCCCTTTTCCAATTGCTCTGTAGTGGGATCCATCCCGACTGACTGAAACCACAACCTTTGTGCTGGGATCTCGAGCAAACAAGTAAGGAATGGCCCTGTTGATGGAGGGTGGTGTCTCCAAGGCAGGAGCCCGTAAGACTCCTCCCGTCACTTCGCTTCTCTGCCTCAAAAGCAGCAGGAAGGGCTTGGGGAGGAGAGGAGGTGTCCCCGTACCACTGTGGCTGCCCTCCACACCGGTGTAATACCCCTTTGTGTTCCTCTTTCAGAGCTCTCGGGATGGGAGGAACAAGAGGGCGACTCTACATCAAGCATCCCCACCTCTTTAAGGTCAGATGCCGCTGCAGGATGCTTCCTCCTTCGGGGTTTGCTCAGAAATAGTTTCTGATGGGAATCGGGAGCGTGTGCTTTGGCTGGCTTGTTTTCTTCCTCCCCCACGCCCTTGTTTGTTACCTCGGAGCACATACACAAGCGGTCCGGCTAGCACACTGGAACATAAGTTAACGGCTTAGCGCAGCCTCCAAGGTGGTGGGTTTGCCCGGAGCCAGGGCTCGAGGTCGGAGAAAGAGCAGGCAGAGCTGAGCCCTCCGCGCCGGCAGCCCCCGGCGAGCAGCACCGCCCGGGGAGGGGGCAATGCGCCAGAGCGGGGCGCAGCGTCCCAGCAGGAGGGTGGTCAGAGCGGAAGGTCTGTTGCCTGTGTTCAGCTAGGTCCTTGCTGCTTTATTGCAGTACGCAGCCGACCCGCAAGATAAGCACTGGCTGGCAGAGCAGCAGCACATGAGGGCCACTGGGGGAAAGATGGTGAGTACGCCCGGGCTCGCGGCTCCCGCAGCCAGCGGGAACCGCGCAGAGACCCACCGCAGGGCTAGGATGGGCGGAGGAGCGGCGAGCCAGGCCGCGGGCGGCACGCTGCGGGAAAGGCGGCTTCAGCAGGAGGCTAGGCAGGGCGCGCGGAGGCAGAGGCGCTGCCGGGGCGCGGCGGAGCTCTGTCCGCTGCCCCTCGGGATTTGGGCAAGGGCGAGTAGCCGCGGGCCAGGAGACGCAGCCGGCTCTGGGCTGGCTGGGGACGGGGGACGCAGCGTTGCCCTCGCCGCCGCCGCCGGAGTGTGTGCGCGGCCGCCCTGAGGTGTCCCCCCCTGCCTTGTGCCGCAGGCCTACCTCCTCATCGAAGAGGACATTCGGGATCTGGCTGCCAGTGATGATTACAGGTGAGGACTGAAGCATGGGTGCCGAGCCTGGGGCTGCTGCCCTGGGGGACTTCCACC
>NW_010972709.1:466331-466679 GCF_000737465.1 Haliaeetus leucocephalus | reverse complement strand
GTGTCTGGCCCTTTAAGGGCCCGCCGGGACCCGCGGCTCCGCCTCACGGGGTCAACGGCCAATCGCCACCATTCCGCCGCGCCGCCCGGCGGCCAATCGGCGGCCGACCGGCAGTTACCGTGGCAGCCGCATCTCCGGCGAGCGGCGATTGGCCGGCTCGAACGGAGCTGCGAGCTGATTGGCGGAGGGGGCGCACGTTGGAAACATTCAAACGGGGCGCGGGCACGGGGCGGGACCGGACGGGACGGGGCCGCCGGAGCGGAGAGTGTCCTGCACCGCAGCGGGATCGGGCCTGGGCCGCACCGCCGGAGAGAGACCCCAGCACCGCCGTTCCGGACCGGAGAGCCC
>NW_010972709.1:460797-465572 GCF_000737465.1 Haliaeetus leucocephalus | reverse complement strand
CCCCCCCAGGCCTACGAGGAGCTGCGGTACAAGCTGTCGCTGGAGTTCCCCAGCGGGTACCCCTACACCGCGCCCACGGTGCGGTTCCTGACACCCTGCTACCACCCCAACGTCGACACCCAGGGCAACATCTGCCTCGACATCCTCAAGGACAAGTGGTCGGCCCTCTACGACGTCCGCACCATCCTGCTCTCCATCCAGAGCCTGCTGGCAGGTGGGGCCTGCAGCCCTGCTGCAGGGGGGTCCTGGGGGGAAGAGGGGGGGGGGTGCTGGGGCTGCCCCTGCAGCGCTGGGCAGCAGGGCTCAGGGGTCCAGGGCACCCCACCTCCTGACCTAGTCCCTGTCCCCAGAGCCGAACATCGAGAGCCCCCTGAATACGCATGCCGCCGAGCTCTGGAAGAACCAAGTCGGTGAGTGGCCCCCCTTCACCCCCCACCCCCGGGGTGGGCAGCAGTGCAGGCCCCTGACCCCGCTGCATCCTGCTGCCTGCCTGGCTCTGTGGCTGCCCCGTGATCCTCAGCCCTATGCCCTCCCTCTCTCCTCAGCCTACAAGAAATACGTGCGGGAGACATACGCCAAGCAGGCCAAGAGCCAGGAAACCTGACCCACGCTGCCACCTCTCCCTGTTGTGCTTGGGTCCCTGCCCGCTCCCTGTCTGGCTGCTCCCCCCGGCTTTCTGTATCATAGGCTGTTTTTAAATTAATTTTGCAGTATGATCCACGGTTAATGTATAAATAAATGCATGTTTATAACTTCTTCTGGGGGTTTCACTGCAGCCCGGCGCCCCATGAGTGCCTGGAGGCACCTTCTCTGGGTCAGCCTGGCCCCAGGGTCCAGCCAGTGCTTCTCCGAGCGTGGGCAGGAAGGGAGGGATGCTGACGCCCATGGGGTAACAGGGGCTTTATTAATACTTGGGGTGCCTGGAGCTCATCCTTCTTCCCTCCACAGGGTGGGAGCAGCCCCCAGCATCGCCTGCCCGGCAGGGTAATACAGCGCTCTGTTCCCTGCTTTGTGATGCCTGAGCGGGCATGGGGGGTGCCAGCCCTGCCACCTTCTCTCCTGCCCCCCAGTCAGAGGACCCTGCAGCAGTGCCCAGTGTGAGACCCCTCCCGAGCTGCCCCAGCTGCAGGGGCTGCAGTGCCACCCATCCCTGCCGGCTGCGTGGCCTCCACCGTCCACGGCGGGATGTTGGCTCTGCTCTCCATCTCCACCAGCGTGGCTCTCACCTGCTCGATCTCTTCCTCCAGGCGTGGGGTTGCCGGGGGCTGCGCAGGACCCCCCCCTCGCCGGCTTCCCTTGCGGCTGGGCAGCCCCCGGCTCCCCAGCCCAGTGCACAGCGGGGTTGTGCCCCCCCCCTGCACGGAGAAGAGCTGGCAGAGGCGGTGGGCTCGGCGCAGATCCTGCAGGAAGAGCTCCAGGGCCGAGAGGAAGAGCACCCACAGCCTCTCCAGCTCCCGCCGCTCCTCAGGGCTTGCCGACGCCTGCTGCAGCCCTGCCAGCAGCGTGCGTTGCAGCCCTGTGGGACGAGGGGCACTGAGCTGGGGCAGCCCCAGAACCCTTCCACCAGCCCTGCTGTGGGTGCAGGGGGGGGCACCACGGCCAGCATCTGGTGCAGCAGCCCCCTCCTTACCGGTGCTGAGGTTGCGGGCCTCTGCGCTCCTCCTGCGCCGCTCCTCTCGCAGCCGGGGGCTGTCGGCACTGCCCCCAAGCTGCAGCACCAGCAGCCGGTGCCCGGCCATGGCCTTGCAGAGGGCAGCCTGGGCTGCCGCGCACGTCCCTGCTGCCCCCGGCATGCGGCACGCATCCCCTCTCCCTGGTGCCATCGTGTCCTGTGAGGATGGGGCAGGGTCAGGCCCCTCCGCGGTGTCCCCTGGCTCTCCGGGGGGTCAGCTCCCCTGTGCTGCTGCACCGTGGGGATGTGACAGTCTGAGACGTGTCTGCGTGTCCCTCCAGCTGCAAGGTGGTGGTCTTGCTGTCTCCACGTAGGCCAGGCGCTCCCTGGCCCTTACCCACCCCAGCCTGGGGAACGTCCCCCCTTGTTCCCCTTGTGCGCTCCTCCCCAGCTGGAGAGGCTGCACGGAGCCGCTGCAGGTCCCCAGGGAGCAGTGATGCATGGTGGGCTGGCACATGCTGTCCAAGTACACAGGCTCCAGCATCGCCTTGACCCTGCAGGGAGGGGGGTGCTGCTGCTGCCCCCCCCACCTTCTAGCCAGGTCCTCTGTGCCTTCTGGGTGGGACATGGGGGTCCTGAGTGGGTAGGAAGTGGTGGCTCCCTAGATCCCCTGTGGTCCTGTAGCAGGCAGGAGCAGATGCTCAGGACTCCCAGAGCTTTGCTGCCCACTGGGACCTGCCGGGGCCGTGCTCCCTCACCCACTGGCATGTGAACTGGCTGCTCCGCATGGAAAGTCTGAGCTCAGTGCTGGCGCCCACCCAGCAGCCCGTGGGAACCATGGTCCCACACTGCCCCTGCACCCCACTGGCACAGCGGAGTGAGCCCAACCAGCACGAGGCACCCATCCAGACATGTCCACCCTGGGGAGCGGTGCAGGGGGCATGGTGCTGTGGCCCCCTCCCCAGACAAACCCGATGAATTTCCACACCAGCAGCTCAAGCCTTTCCCCTTTTATTGAGGCTCAAACTGAAACTGCATGCGACAGACTGGAGGAAAAGCTCGGCCACCAGCAGCGGGGCAAAACGGGAGTCCTGGCGCAGGGCAGGGTCCCAGCCAGTGTGGGCGGCCGGGGGCCAGGTGCTGCGGAGCTGCTGCTCCTGGGATGGTGGTGGAGCAAAGCTGGGTGCAGCGGCCGGCCCGAGGAATGTCTGGTCCCTTACTGCACACCCTCCATCATCTTCAGGAACTCTGCAAGAGAGCGGCACCCTCAGCCCACGGCCCTGCCCGGGACACACAGCACAAGGGCTTGGCCAGGGCCGTCGCTCACCATCGAAGTCGATGCGGCCATCGTTGTTCTTGTCTGAGTCCTTCATCAGATCCTCTATGTCCTCGTCAGTGACGTGCTCTCCGGTGGCCCTCAGGATCTCACCCAGTTCCTCGATGTCGATGAACCCATCCGCGTTCCTGCAGGAGGGTGAGGGCAGGATGTGGCCCCGCTCACCCCTGTGGGCAGGATGGGCAGGCATCGCCCCCCCACTCACCGGTCGAAGACGCGGAAGCAGTTGGCCAACTCCTCCTCAGACTTGCCCTTGGCGTCCTCCTTCATCTGGCGCACCATCATCACCAGGAACTCCTCGAAGTCGATGGTGCCGCTGCCTGCGGGGAGGAAGCCGAGTGCGGGTCAGGCTGCCCATCTGGCGCCCACCTCCCGCCACCCACCGCCGAGGGCTGCTCACCGTCCTCGTCCACCTCCTCTATGATGGCGTCCAGCTCCTCCTTGGTGGGGTTCTGCCCCAACATCCTCATCACCGTCCCCAGCTCCTTGGTGCTGATGTCCCCGCCGCCATCCGCATCAAACATGTCGAAGGCGGCCTTGAACTCTGTGGGGAAGGGGGGGGTCAGGGCTGGGCAGCGTGCGGGATGGGGCCCGCAGCAGCGGGACAGAGCCTGATCCTGCATCTTGGCAGGGTCTGGCCCCTCTCCCCACTGCCCCCGCGCTCACCCGCGATCATCTCCTCGCTGAGGAAGGCGCGGGCTTCCGCCTGCTGGTCTGTCTGCAAGGCAAAGGAGCGGGGTCACAGCGGCCGCGGGCATCGTGCCTGGGAGCCCCTCGCACAGTGCCACCCCAGGGGTGCGGGGAGAGCCCCTGCCCAGCTGGAGGACGCTGCCGTGCCGGGGCAAGCCGCGGCCCCCGGCAATCTCCGCAGCTCCGGTGCCACCCGGGCGCCTGCGAGGGCAGTGGGCTGCAGGCAGCCGCCTGCCCTGGGGCCCACTGCCAGCTGGGGGGGCTCCGTGGTGCAGGGGCCACAGTCCCCTTGTGCAGCCTTGGCATCCCAGGCACGCAGCACTATTTTTGGGATCTCCTCGATTCCCCTTATAGGGATCAGCGGGGCCACAGCCACCGGCACCTGTCGGCCCCGATCGAGTTTCTCCTGGAGGCGCGGGCCGGCCGCGGAGCCGGCAGCGATGCCGTGTCGCATGACCCAGCGCTCAGCTTTCAGCTGCCCCCTGCCACCGCCGCCTCTGTGCAGCCCTGAGTTCCAGCCAGGGCTCAGCCAGTGTCTCCGGGCACCCGTGCCCCTCGGGCAGCCATGCGGTTCTCCCGCGGGGCCCTGCACCGCCCCAACACCTCCCTGCCCTCGCCCACTCCGGTCAGCCCAGCCCTGGGGACTGTCTCCCTGCCGACATCTGTGGAGGCACCTCGGCAGCCCAGATCCCCTGGGCGCATGCGGTGCCCGATGCCTCCTGCCCTACCAGGTCTCGCCCCGGCATGCAGCACATGGCATGCAGCACGCGGCACGCGGCAGCATGAGGGCTCTTACCATTGAAGGCATTTCTGCTGCTTCCCTCCCCCAGGGAGTCACCACCTCCTGCAGCAGAAGACCCCAGAAGCTCGCTGGTGCCCCTGGCACCCCAATTTGTAGGGTCCCTGCCGTGCAGCGTGCCGCCAGCTGCTGGCCCCCCCCGGCCCCGGCAGCCTATCAGCTCCCCGGCGGCAATCCGGCCCCGCTCATTGGCAATGGGTGCATTTTACCTAATTTAGCCAAAGCGCTATTGGCCAAGAGCTGTGGATTAAACGTGGGTCTGAAGCTGGGATAGAAATTCAAGCCCTCCGGGGAGGGACACCAGAGCCTTGGCAGGAGGGCAGCTCTGCCCCCCCCCC
>NW_010972709.1:459550-460787 GCF_000737465.1 Haliaeetus leucocephalus | reverse complement strand
CCCCCCCCCGCAGCACCCCCCCCCAAGGCGGTTCAGCAAGGAGAGGGTTAAAAATAGCCCCGGAGCCGCCAGCATCACCCAGACAAGGGGGCCACGGCTTCCCCCTGCCCGAGCTGTCTGCCTCAGCATAGCAGGCATGGACCATTGCCCACTCCGCTGCCGAACCCACAGCCCTGCCTGGGACAGGTTCCCAGCATTTGGCCGGGCCCCCCCTGCGGCGTCCCCTCCCTCACTCCCGCAAGACCCCAGGGGCTCTGGCCTCACCCCGCCACCTCCAGCCCCCTCCCTTCACCCCCATTTTCTGCTCAGGTGGGCCGGGGCAGAGCTGCGTTGCAGCACCCTGCCCGAGACGAGGAAGGGGCACCTGGGTGGGCCCTGGGACACAAAGCCCCTGAGGGGACACGGCACCTGCCCCCCTGTGGTACAGGGTCCCCAGTGCCATTGGCACCCGGCTCCCACGTCCAGAAAAGCCCCCGTCTTTCCATGCTGCTGGTAGAGTGGGAAATCTGCCTGGGGGCATCTCCTTGAAGGTTCTGCCCCTACACTGCAGCCCACACCAGCCACCTTTGCCAGGACCTGGCCAGGAACTAGTGGCTTTGGGAACGTGCTGGCCAGGTGGGCTGTGCCCCAAGGGGGTTGCACGGGGGCTGGGGGCTGCAGCAGGGTCAGGCTGACAGCACCCTGTCCCGCAAGGTCCCAACGCCAGGGACATCCAGGAGGTTCCCTGGCTCCTGGTTTTGCTGGGACCCCCATTCCGCAGGTGGGAGTGGGGGACAGGTGTCCCACCCTGCCTGGAGGTCTGGGGAGGCTTTGGGGCCCCCCAGGCACTGGGTGCAGAAGCGCCCACAGACCCGACTGTGCTCAGGGGAGCGCAGGGATCCCCGTCTGAGCCCAGGCAGGGCGCAGGGTGCCGGAGCAGGGAGCAGCGGACGAGCAGGGGCAGAGCGATGGCAGCAGCTGGGCTGGTTCCTCGATATTAATAGACATTCCCAAGAAAGCGGCGAGGAGGGAGCAGGCGGGGTGCTAAATAAGGCAGGGCGAGCGCCCGGGGTGCAGCCCAGCCGCACGGGCTGCGTGGCGAGGGCGGCGGGGTGCCAGGGCAGCCCAGGGGACGTCCCGGGGTCTGGGTGTCCCGCGGTACGGGGGGCCCCAAGGTAGCAGGACCCCCGGCCCCCCCAGTGCGGGGGTGCGGGGCTCCAGTGGCCCCAGGCGGGGGGACCCGGGGCCCCGCCAGGAC
>NW_010972709.1:454987-459540 GCF_000737465.1 Haliaeetus leucocephalus | reverse complement strand
CCGCCGCGCTGGGGCAACCGGGCCTGACCCCTCGCTTCGGCAGCTGGGCCGGACGGGATGGCCGCCCGCATCCTGCACCGCCTGCGGCACGCGCTGGCCGGCGAAGGTGGCCGGGAGGAGCGGGCGTGCGGCGGCTCCGAGGCCGAGGACTTCCCGGAGAGCTCGGAGCTGGAGGACGACACGGAGGGGCTGTCGACGCGCCTCAGCGGCACCCTGAGCTTCACCAGCCACGAGGAGGAGGAGGAGGAGGAGGAGGATGGTGCTGGAGACGAGCTGGGGGAGCCACCGCAGCCGACCGGCACGGCAGCGGGTGCAGAGGACGGAGGCAGGTGCTGGGGCCGGTGTGATGGGAGGGGCCTGGGCGGCCGGGGCAGCAGCACCCTGGGGGGGACCCAAGCGATGGTGGGGGCTGGCGGCCCGGAGACGTCGGGGCGCTGGCAGAGCCCCATCCCCACGACGGGTGGGCTGACACCCCTCTCCCGGTGCAGAGTGGGGCCCCACAGCGGAGCGCCCCGGCGGCAGCCTGCTGACCCGGCAGCTGCAGGAGCTGTGGAAGAAATCGCGGGGCAGCCTCGTGCCCCAGCGGCTGCTCTTCGAGGTCACCAGCGCCAGCGTGGTCAGCGAGCGCGCCTCCAAGTACGTGGTGAGTGAGCCCGGCGGGGCTGGGTGGACACAGAATGGGCACAGGGGTGGGCGCGGGTCCTGCTTCATCCTGGGGCAGAGGTCCCACGGGGCTGGCGCTTATTTCTCTCTGTCTTTCCCCGTGCTGCTCGGACGGTGCTGGCGGCTCAGATGAGCCTCAGGTAACTATCGCCGACGGGTGCTGTGGCAGCCCAGCGTGCTCCCCCCGTGCCTGGGCAAAGCCCCCCGTGGCCCCTCTGCGGCTGCACACCCGGCTCTGCCCGGCCCCGCGGGAGCAGCGTGCCCGCGGCACCGCCCTGACGCCTGGCTCCCCCACAGCTCTACACCATCTACCTGATCCGCTCCGGCCGGTTCGACAAGGCCCCCGCCGCCATCGCCCGGCGCTATTCAGACTTTGAGCGGCTGAACCGCCGCTTGCGCTGCCGCTTCAGCTGTGACATGGCCGGCATCGCCTTCCCCAGGAAGAGGCTGCGCCGGAACTTCACCGCCGAGACCATCGCCAAGCGGAGCCGAGCCTTCGAGCAGTTCCTGTCCCACCTGCACTCCATCGCCGAGATCCGCCGCTCCCCCGAGTTCCTCGAGTTCTTCTTCCTGCAGGACCTGCAGGCTGCGCAGCGCCTGACCTGCACCGGCATGTACCGCGAAGCCCTGGCCACCTGGGCCAACGCCTACCGGCTGCAGGACCGGCTGGGGGTCTGCGGCTCCGGCCGCTTCCTCCTGACGCTGGCCGGGCTGGCCGTCTGCCACCAGGAGCTGGACGAGCTCTGCGAGGCCCACGGCTTCTGCGAGCAGGCGCTGCAGCTGCTGGAGGCCCAAGGCAGCCACCCACTGCTGGGGCCCTTCCTGCAGGCCCACGTCCACCTGGCCTGGAAGGTGGGCAAGGACAAGCGGCACTCGGAGGCCCGGCTGCAGGACCTGCGGGAGGCCGGGCCGCCCCTGCAGCAGCAGCCCACCCTGAAGGAGTGCCTGATCAAGGAGCCTCTGGAGTAAGCGTCGTCCCACCGCTGCCGCCCGCGCTGGCAGGAGGGCAAGGCGCCACGTGGGGCTCGTGCCCCGGGGCGGCTGGGAGCAGCGAGGGTGATGCCGTGGTTGGGGATGGGGCAGGGAGGCAGCGCTGTGCTCCCGCAGGCAGCACAGCACACGCCTGGGAGCTGCCTCGAAAATGCACTTTCTCTGTGGTTAGTCTGTCCCGTGGGGCTGGGCGCTCACTGGTACTCGCCACCCGCACCGGCACGGCTGGCAGCCAGCTCCCCCTCTGCGGGGGGCTTCTAGAGTGGACGGGACTTTAGCTGGGATATACTGGCACTGCATTAAGGGAAGGCTTCTGGCAGGGTCCAGGGGTCTTGCCAGGAGCTTCCCGTAAAACCTATGTAACAAAAAGGACTTTATTTAATAAAGTCTTGGTGGGAAGAAGAGCAGGGCACCTGCTGTGTCTCTTCAGCTTCACTTCCCCCAGGGCACCATCGGCAGGAAGCGTCGAGCCCCCCACCCTGAGGTGTGAGCTGCCTCCTCCCCTTTCCCTGGCTCCCGGGGGCTGGGCCCTCTCCCAATTCCGGCCCTGGGAAAGAGACCGAGGGCGAGCAGAAGCAGCAACTGACAAGCGCCGGGGCACAAGGAGGGCAGGAGAAGTGAGAAGGGGAAGCCATGTGCCATGGTAGCATTTTCCCTTCCTGCGACCCAGCCTGCTGTGGAGGCAGAGCCCCCCCCGTGCCCCTGGCGCTGCCCACCCTCCCCCTGCCAGGAGAGGCTCCCTTGGGTGAGCACAACCACGGGGACCAAGGGGACAAACTCCAGGGGACGGAGCCCAGCTGTTCACCTGACGGCTTTATTTAAGGCAGGTGAAGGGTGGCTGATCGTCGTGTGTTAGGTTACGTGCTGTGCAGCTGGCAGTCAGTCGCAGCAGATGCCTCTGTGGGTCCCCATTCGCCACAGAGGGCCTCTGGCACCAGCACTCCCCACAGTGCTGGATCCAGCCCGGTCTCCTTCGACGCTTCTTCCCGCTGCCGCCCAGGTCCCGCCTTGCCCGCATCTGTTTTGGTCCCGGGGTTCCTCCTCGGCGTGCCCAAGCCCCAGCCCACGGGGGCTCCTCAGCTAGAGCTTGCTCTGGTTTGGCTTTTGCTCCACCCTGATGACTCCCTCCTGCGCACAGGTGACAGCCAGGACCCCATCCCGGCGCCACAGCCGTCCCTGCACCAGTCCCCGGCACCCACCTGCAGAGAGAGCCTGTCAGACCCTGGCCCACCGCCCCCCCCGGGACGGGCAGAGCTGGCTTTTGCCACATGGGTCCCTGGGGAACATGGTGAGGACTCACCAGCCCAGGGGCTCTCGCACTCATACAGCATCCAGTGGTCTGCTCGGAAGGGCGCGTGGAACCACATGGAATGGTCGAGGGACACCAAGAACTTGATGTGGTACTGCCGGTGCGGAAGCAGAGCCGTGCCCAGGAAGGCATAGTCGGAGATGTAGGCAGCCACGCAGCAGTGCACCTTCATGTCAGTCTCTCCTGCAAAGCAACCGGCACTGCCCGTCTCCCGCAGGGTGCCCATGGGACAAGCCTGGGCACATAGTGTGAGGCAAAGCCCCGGGAGCTCTGCTTCCCTGAGGGTCAGCTGCCGGCCAAGCAGAGCTGAGATGCTCTTTCAGACCCACTCCCCTTGCTGTTCCCCCTCGGGGAAAGCCTGCCGTGGCTGAGCACGGCACACAGGCATCGCTTCATGCTCCAGCACCCACATCTGTGTTTCAGCCTCAAAATTCCCAGGCTTTCCTGCAGACTTTGGGCGCAGGCAGCCTCTGAATTGCAACCCTCTCGGCCCACTCCGTCGTGAGCGTGCTCCACAGGGCGAGCTTGAGCCCGAGCCCTCGGCTTGTGAGGCAGCTGGACCACCCTCCTGGTGGGACCCACCTATGTAGCCTCGTGCTCGCACCCAGAAGAGCTGCTTTGGCTCTTGCGGCTCCAAGCAGAATATGTCTGGTGGGTTTACGGGTTTGATATCAATCGGCACATCTTCGGCTTGAATCTTGTTGAGATGCTTTCTGTATCTCTCCGCCAAGTTAGGATTCCTGTAGACCAACACAGAGAAGTGAGGTTAATGCCAGGCAGGCCAGGGGCACGTCCTGGTGGCAGCAGCTTCAGCCCAGGGACCCAGGGCTACACGGAAAGGCAGGAGGGGCACGGCTCCTGCCTTGCCCTGTCCTGCTTCTTTCTCTACTCCTTTCCCAGGTGTATTTGGGGATTCCTCAGGCAGTCACCCCAATCCCTGTGCCTCCCTAAGCCCCAGCCACAGATGAGGGCGTCCCTGGCATGCCCCTTCCATCCCACTTACTGCAGAAACTTCTGGATAAGCTCCTCTTGCGTCAGCAGCTCCTCAGGGGGTGGCACAGTAGGCATGGTGAACTGGTGCTGCACTGGGCTCCCCTGGGAGAGCTGGAAGGAGGCCTGGCAGGTGAAGATTGGCTTTCCGTGCTGGATGGCCTTTACGGAACGGACAGAGAAGCTCTTCCCCGTACGGGTCCGCTCCACCTCGTACAGCACCGGCACCTTGGGGTCTCCTGGGACAGAAAAAGAGACATTCTGCCGTTGGGCCACCACACACCACAGAGGGGACCTGACCTACAGAGGCTGAGCACTGGGGCCAGGCGGGGCGAGCCCGCTGCGCCCTGAGCTGGCAGTGCCCCCCACACCCCCCCTCTGCCCTGCCGCAGCCGGGATGGCAGCACCTCCTCACCCCTGTGGGGCTCAGCCCCGGCTTCCCCAGCCCCTCGCCCGCTGGATTCACTGCCCGGCCCCGGTCCCGCCACAGGCCCCAACCTCCCCGACCCTCCACCCCGCTGCCGCCTCTCAGCCCCGGGCACCCCACGATCAGCATCCCGCCCCGGTCCCTGCCCGGCTCCCCCCCCCCCGGCCCCCCCCC
>NW_010972709.1:451455-454977 GCF_000737465.1 Haliaeetus leucocephalus | reverse complement strand
CGGGCGGCGGCCGCCCCGGCCCCGGCCCCGGCCCCGGTCCCCCGCCGTCGCCCGCAGCCGCCATCTCCTCTGCGACCCAGAACCGGCGCCACTGACAGCGGCGAGATCCGGGCCGTGCGAAGTACCGCCCACCCGCGGGGCGGGGAAGGCCAGCCGATTGGGCCGCCTAGCCGCCAGTCACACGGGCGTGGCGAAAAACCCTGGGCCGGTTGGCTCGCTTCCTGGCAATCGGGAGAGGACGGCTCTGATTGGCCACATTCCGGGCGTGGGCGGTGCCCCAGCTGGTTCAATACAAAGCGGCGGGGGGCGGCGGGCTCCTTCCGGGGGTGCGGAGACCGCGGGCCCGGGCCGGGCCGGGGTGCGGCGCCCGCCATGGAGCTGGGGTCCCGCTTCAGGAACTACGAGGACTTCAGGGAGCGCTTCCGCGCCTACAAGCTGGCGCAGGGGTGCCGCTACGGCCTGCGGAGCTGCCTCTCCGTCCGCTGCCACAACCGGCAGCACGGCACCGCCGTCCGCGAGGACGTCGTGTAAGGGCCGCCCCGCCGCGGCCCCCGCGGTGTGCTCGGTGCTCGGGGGTGGGGGGGCGTCGGTGGTCCCCGGGGGAGGCCCGGCGCAGGCGCCGGGAACCGGCACGCCCCGCAGGCAGGGCCGTCAGCCGGCTGTCGGTCCCCAGCCGGGCGTTGTTCCCCCGGGGCCGGAGCTCTTGCTGGTGCCCGGCTGCGTGCCCTCAGCAGCGAGCCGTTCCCGAGGTCAGCAGGGTCGATCCCGACAGCGTCGCACGCCCGCGGAGAAGAATGCCGCCGGTTATGTCGCGCACCTGCCGTTTTCAGAGTCTCGGCTGTTCTCGTGCCGCCCTTACCCAGCTCTGTCCCAGCCCTCTCGCTCCCCGCTCCTTCCCCAGCTAGTGCTCTGCTGTCCTGGGTCTGCTGCTTAGTTCTGCTTTACTAATTCTCTCTGCCTCTTGTTGCAAAACCTGTAGCTTGGATCTTCGAAGTCATCCTTCTAGGACGTTGCTGGTCAACTACAGCTCCCGCCTTTTTCCGCTCAAGGAGCAAGATGCTAAATATCAGCATCTGTTGGCATTCCCTGGCTGCCTTTACCTCGCCGCGATGGAGGGGTGTTGTCAGGTTTCCCTCTTGCAGTACCCGATTCCGCAGCCTTCGCCTACCAGAGCGGGTCTAGTGATAACGTCTCGTTTCTGTCCAAGTTGATGGATCCGCTCGTGTGCGCAGAGGCTGCAAGGTCGTTCTGCAGTTACACAACTGCTCCCCTTGCCTTCTTAAAATGTAATTTAATCCCATGCCTTGAAGCCTTTCTTGCAATGTTCTAACGTGCTCCTCCAGACGCAGAGGAGTTGCAGAAATGATATGTGCTTTAGGGGAGTAAGACCGAAACATGCAGGTATCAAGTTTGGGTCAATGGCTTTGCAACAGAGGCGCCATTGGGAATGACAGCCAGGGCTGCTTGGTGGTGTCTGGTCGTGGCTGTTGTAACTCTTGATTCCGTCACTCCTCCTGCGTTTGAGCTTTCTTACCCCAGGCTTCGCTGAGCAGAAAGCCAGCCTACGTGTCTGACTGGCATACGTGGTTTTCATGTGCTCACCGATTGAATATAGAGTTGGCATGCAAGAAAAGCCTAAACTAAGTGCTGGCAGCCTACACTGCCATTGCTGACCCCACTAACGCTTTCTCAATGTTTGCAGGTTCATGCAGGTGAAGTTTGGTTGTGCCCGGACCCAAAAATACAGCAAGAAGAGAAAGCAGCAGCCCAGCTTGTGTCCGGCTTACTTTGTGTTGCAATATAAGGAGGACATTGACCAGCTTGTGATCAGCGAACTGAACAGTGACCACATCCATGCGGACCCGGTGTTTTCCCTGACCAGAGCTGCCACTGCGACGGCAAGCACCGCGACACGTGACGGCCCTGCAACAGAACTCTGTGAGCAGCAGCAGGTGGGTGGGACCAACAGCAGTGCTGAGGCGCATGAGGACTCACACACGGTTGCAGGACAACCGGTGGACGGGGCGCCTGCTCCGTACGGGGCTCCCGCGCTCCCTGAAGCAGTGAAGGAAAATGCCTCAGCGCTCATCAGGGTGGCTGAGGTCATGAAAACCTTCCTAAGGGTGGACAGGGGCTCGTTGGCCTCCATCAGCGCAGACAGTGACCATGGCCTGGACAGACTCAGCTTCCAGACCAGCAAGATGAAGAGCTTGTTTATGCAGTTCCCCGAGAGCCTCCTGCTGCACAGGGCGCTGAGCGAGAGGGGACACGTTCTCTATGCTCTCCTTGTAGAGAGTGAGGAGCGAGTGGGGAAAGTGGTGCACTTGTCACTGCTGAAGGATGACACAGCATCCAGCATCAGGAAAATGCTGACCATCTTCAAGGAGTTCAACCCCGAGTGGCAAAAGGTCCAGACTGTTTTCGTGGACGTGTCCTTCTTTCACAAAGCCATCCTCCAAGAGCTCTTTCCTGCTGCCCAGGTGCTCCTTTCTGTCTATCACACTGTCCGACTGCTCGAGAAGAACGTGAGGGAAGCAGAAATCTCCTCTTCACTCAAGCAGAACTTGATGCTGGCCTTGCAGAAGGCCGTGTTTTCCCCTTCAGCTGCAAGTCTGGATGCCCTCTCCCAGCTGGTGAAGCGTGTGGTCAGCCCAGAGCTGTACAACTACCTGCGAGCCAACTGGTTCTCCTGCGAGCTGCTGTGGTGCCTGCACGCAGAGAAAGGTCTGCACTCCTGTGGCACGCACATGGACAGCCTGGACCTCATCATGCACCGGATATCCAGCCTCTTTGGCTGGCAGCCGTCCTTGGAGGCGAGCGTTCTTCGTTTTCTGGAGTGTGCGGACTGCCTTGATTCCAGGAGTTTGGAAAGCCTGAACCGGGGCTCCTCAAGCACCGAGGAGGACGGTTGGAGCAGCCTCCAGGAGCAGCCTGACGCGCGTGCCAGTGCTGCAGCAGGACCAGGCCCCGTTTCTGGCTCTCCAGCTCTTGCCGAGCGCCCTGAGCCCACTGGGCAGGCTGCAGCGGCGGGGACGGACAGCATGCTGGCCACACTGTGGGAGAGCTGCACGGACCTGGGCTCCTGGCTGTGCCTGAAGGAGTGGGAGGTGGTGCAGACGTCCACCCAGCTGCTCAGCCCGGTGCCGGGCAGCCTCACCGTTCGGCTGCTGGAGGACGCACACCGGGTGAGCCGGGACTGCCGCAGCTGCAGCTGCTGCTTCCACCGCCGCTACCGGCTCCCCTGCAGGCATGTCCTGGCCGTGCTGCAGGCGCACCGGGGACGTGTGGAGGAGGGCATGGTGTGCAGGCGCTGGCAGAGGAGGTACCAGCGGCTCCCGGCCCCTGGGGCCGGTCCCCCGGGCTGTGGCGGGGGCTCGGTGGGCAACCGGCCGGAGGGCAGGGAGGAGAGAGTCCGGTCCCTCAGCCTGGAGCTGGCCAACCTGCTGATGCAGTGCGAGGGGCAGGAGCTGGAGGAGCGCAGCTCGGCGCTGGCGGCGATCCTGGCTGCCTTGGGGCGGGCCC
>NW_010972709.1:443216-451336 GCF_000737465.1 Haliaeetus leucocephalus | reverse complement strand
CCGGAACGGAGCGGGGCACGCCGGGATATGTCCCCCCGGTAGCGGCGGCCGCGGGGAGGGGACGTGCTGCCGCGGGGCCGCGGCCGAGCGTTCCCGGCCCCGGCAGGGATGGCGATGGCGCAGGCCCCGCCGGGCCCGGGCCGCGGCTCCCTGGTGGCCTACGAGCTGGGCGCGGGCGGCCGCATGGCCTCTGTCAGCTTCCAGAGCGCCGCCATGGGCGGCGTTTTCGCCCGCTTCCCCCGGGCGCTGCTGGTGCACCGGGCCGCTGGGACGGCCGGCCGGGTCCTCTACGTCTTCCTGGTGGCCGGACCGGCCCCGGGGCTGCAGGGCGGCATGGCCAGGGTGGTGCACCTCGCCGTCCCGCGGGACGAGTCGGCGGGGAGCCTGGCCCGCATGTACGGGGCGTTCCGGGCCTTCAACCCCGCCTGGGCCGAGACCCGGCTCCTGCTGGTGGGGCCCGGCCTCCCCCAGCCGCTCACGCTCGCCCAGGCCTTTCCGTCAGCGGAGGTGCAACTCTCCGTCTTCCACCTCTGCAAGCGCCTGCAGCAGCAGGTCCAGCGGCTGGCCTTGGAGGACCGTGTCGAGCGCCTGATCCTGGCCGCCCTGAGCGACACCGTGCACGCAGCCACCGAGAGCAGCCGCAGGAAGATGCATGCGCTCCTGAGGGACCTCGTGGCGCCCGACTTGCTGCCTCAGCTCCATATTCGCTGGCTGCTCGATGATGAGATCTGGGCTGCACACAGGGAGAGGAGTTGGGGGGAGGCCAGTAACTACTTTAGGGACCTGGAGATCGTTACCCAGGGGTTAAGCCAGGTTTTCAGCGCTGAGCTCGCTTTGGAGAGCTGCATCACCTCCTTAGCCCGGCACTACCAAAAGTGTGTTTCTAAGAGCCCTGCTGATGCTGCGATGTGCTCCGCTCCCCATCCTGATCACTGTGCCGCTTGGGCAGCTCCCCAAAGCCTGCCTGCCTCAGGTTCGCCTCTCGCCCCTGTGGCGTGCCAGGGTAAGCTGCTTCAGAGCTCCATCCAGGCCTCCCCCACCACAGCAGCAGCTCAGCAGCAGCAGCCAGTGCCGGCTTCGCTCACAGCTGCTGAGAGTCCCGTGATTGTTCTCCAGAGTCGACCGTCAGCTCCTCAGCTCCCTGCAGCTCTTCAGCATCAGCCTGAAACCCCCCAGGCTCTCCTCCTCCAGAGGGAGCCCATGAGCCCTCAGTCCTCATTAGATCCTTCCTCTCCTGTGGCTAAACTGGAGGCCACAGAAAACCTGGAGGGTGACAGTGAAGAGGAGATTAACAGAAGGACTGAGGAAGGCATCAAGCAGTCTTTGAGTGATATTTGCACAGAGCCCGCTGCCAGACTGTGCCTGAGTGAGTTCGCAGTGGTTCAGAAGTCCGTGCAGCTGATAGGTACCGGGGAGGATGCTCTCAGCATACAGGTTCTGGAGGATGCCCACAGGGTCAACATGAAAGGCCCGAGCAGCTGCACTTGCCACTTCAACCAGGTCTTCCAGCTGCCCTGCCGGCACATCCTGGCTGTGCTGAATTCGGACAGGAAGACCTTGCAGCCAGAGATGCTCAGCAGACAGTGGCAGAAGGGATGTGATGCCCATCAGGCTGGGCAAGACAGTGCTGATGGCCTCCTGGAGATCCTGAAGAGCTCCTGGAATGAGTCTTTGGATAAATCCCTGGTGGTGTCCTTCCTCACGGCAGAGGTCAGCCGGCTTCTCACCCACTGCAGCAGGGAGGAGTTTGAGCACAGGTACAGGACACTCCGGGAGCTGGCTGACAGCTGGATTGGGCCCTACGTCGAGGTGAAGCTCTAGCACTGAGCGGGAGCCGAGCTGGCCGCTCTGTGTGTGAGCCCTCGGGAGCAGCGGGGCAGCAGATGTGTGGGAGACCTGTTTGTCACTCTGCTGGTGTCCCGGCTTCCACATGCACTCCCCTCAGCCTGCCACCCTCTCAAGGCTCAGCATGGAAGGGGCAATTTGGGCTCCTTATCCACTGAGCGAGCGTCACATCTTGCACAGGGCAGCTGAGGAACCGGATTGGGAACTCTGGATCATGCTGGATGGGTAGCTGGCCACTGACCTGGCTAACAGGAGATGTGGCTGGGAGCCAACCATGGGTGGTGTGGTGTGGGAGGTGATGGTGTAATAACATGTGACAAAATTACTTGATCTGCAGCCAGCACCTGCAGGTCCTTCCAGCATCCAGCTGCGATGTGTTGTGCAAGAAAGCCAATAAATCGGCATTGTATCGCTCAGGAGCTGCATCTGTCTCTGTGCCAGTGCCTCCCTGCTGGCAGGATGGGACGGTGGGGCTCACTCAGCCTGTGAGATCAGGCAGGGCTTGGGATGGTGCTTCTTGGTGGTCTTGTCTCATTGCAGTGCCCTCCAGTTAGTGGAGTGAGCTGGCTTGTTAGGAGGCAGCAGATCCAGAGGGTGGCAATCTCCACTGCCAGCAGCACAGCCCGTGGTCTGGAGCAGAGGAGTTGTTTGTCTGGTTACGGCAGCTGCTCTCAGTTCCTCAAAAAGGGGAACCCGCCCTCCCTTGTCAACAGCTGGTGTGCTGGGGGAGGCAGGAGGGGTGCTGGGGGTCACAGCAGGGCAAACAAAGCTGCGGTGAGGTGGAGAGCAAAGGCTTTAAACATACGGGGTGGGGGAGGAAAAATGCCGAGAAGAGTAAACAAGGCCTGGTCCTCAGGCGTTGTTCTCGGGCTAGGTGAGCTCCCCGTCCCCCTTGCCAGCAAGAACAACTCCAGCACCAGCAGCTCTGAAGCCCGTCATGTTGGGACATGGCAGGCTGTGTCCTGCAGGACGTGGCAGGGGGCATCAGAGACCTCGCTCATCGCTGTGTTTCAGTCACAATTGGTGTTTTCCCCGATTAATGCTTCCTTCATTAATGTTTTGGTTTCAGTAGAGTTGGCCCGTTGCAGGAGTAGGACTGCTGCATGGTTGGGGATTTCCTCTTGATTGAGGGTTTTGTAACATTATCTGATAGTATCGAATCCCGCTGACTAAATATAGTGTAGTGTTTCCGAAAACACCCTTCTGTAAACTTGGCGCTGCTTGTTTCACCCCTTAGCCATGCTGTAGAAGAGGCCTGGAAGGCTCTGCCTGCCGGCCCCCTCACCATCTCTCTTCCTGGCGCGTGTGGGCACCCCTCCGATTTTCAGAGGGCTCTTCCCTCTGCCTCTTGCTCTGCGCAGCTCTGACTGTGCCTTTCCTGCCAGCCCAGCACAGGCACTGCGGGAACACCAGCTGCCATCCCCACCAGCCAAAGGATGAGGGGTTTGGAGGAGGGCCCAGTCCCGGCTCCTGGAGCTGGGGAGTGCAGGGCTCCCCTTCCCAGCCGGTGGGATAGCTGGACCCTGCACCAGGTCACTGTGACCAGCTCTGTGGCCACAGGCATGTGCCTGAGCAACAGCTGCTGCCAGTGCAGCTCCCTGGGCGCTGCGGGTTTCCCTCTGGCATCCGCCCCGTCCCCCTCCACATTGGGAGCACAGGAAATAACTCATCCTCGCTCTCTGGGTAAACATCTTTCCCAAGAGCGAAACTGCCTGGCCCAGACAACCACCCGGCTGTAATTTACCCTCCACGTGAGCATCGTGCTGTGCCCTCCCGTGCTCCACCCATCCCAGCCCTTGCTCTGATCCACCTGGGTGATCCCAGCTTCGTTCCTGGGCCACGGAGAGGTCCTGAGCCTGGCTTTGTTCCTTGCTGGAGGGGGGAGCTGCTCCCACAAGTGGCTGCTGAAGCGCAGGGGGGTCCTAGCCCCCCAAGCCCTCCTTTGATGGAACTCTTCCCGCCTTACTGGAAGGCAGCTCCCCTGAGGCACCCCATGCAGCCGCACAAAATGCCCTGACATGGAAGGGGAAGAAAGTCCCCTTGGCTAGGGACTAACAAAAAACCCAAAGCCGCAGCTTCCTCCTCCAGATGGGAGCCGGGCAGCACACCAGCCCCCAGAGCTGCCCAGCACTGGCCTTGCCCTGTTGAGAACTGGCCTGGCACTGGGCTTGTGTCGAAGCCTTGTACCACAGGGTGCTGACCCCACCGGCAGGGCCGGGTGTCCTGGCTGCAGGGGTTCTGCGGGTCCTGCGGTGCCCACCCCAGCCAGCCCAGCTCCACCGGTACCCTGGTGCGCGGGGGCCTCCCGCTGCCAGCAGTTAGCACAGCCTCAATGGCAGTGGGCCCGTGGTGGGTCGGGCAGCAATCCGCGCTCCCTCTGCGTTGCTCCATGTGCCAGCAACCCCCCCAGCATGCTCGCTTTCTGGCTGGAAGCGCTTTATTGCTCACTCTGACCTGTGGCACCCTCCTGCCCGCGCACTGGCCCTGCCGCACCCCTCTGCATGGAGGAAAGTCCCTCTGAGGCGCTGCTTGTGCTCTTGCGTCGGCCCTTTGGCGGCACATGCCGTGTGCGCAGGCGCCCCAGGGGTGACAGGGCAGCTAGGGGCACGGATCCTGCCAGGGCAGCCTGCCGGCCATCACCAGTGGGGCTGTCGGCGTGGATGGCAGCCCAGGGCAGCACCCTCCACACCTCACTCGTGTTGGCAGAAGCTCTTCAGTGGCGGGGGCAGGTCCAGGCCGTCGATGGCCAGGCGGTGGACGATGTGCTTCTGGATGACCAGCCGGCAGAGGGTCTGTAGGGAGGGAACTGGAAGAGAACAGAAAGAAGCAAGTGAGCTGGCCAAGTTGCTGGTGAGGCTGAGAGCAGAGGGGTATGGAGGAGACGGGCCCTGAGGCTCCCCAGAGGCACTGTGTTTTAGGGCAGCAGTGGGTGAGTTTGCTCTGCTGCAGGAGCAGGCATTGTCCTGCCCTGGGCTCGAGCCAGCTGTGCGGAAGAACTGGTGCCAGGCAGCTCTGGCTGGGACGGGAGCTTGAGGACCCTGGGCAGTGAAGCTCTTCCCATTACTCAGCGGCAGGTTGAGAGGACAGTTACACGCCCAAGCCGTGCATTACCATGGCATTTGTTTTCTCTGAGAGGTGTGGAGCGGCTCCCTGGGGTTTCACGTGCCCACACCGCGCTTTCCTTTCATCCCGCTCCCTTGGTCTGCTTCCACCGGTGCCATGCCAGGCTGCCGGGTGGGCGCCTGCAGGCCGGGGCTGTGCTGCCTGCAGAGACAGCTTCTGTGATGCCTTTGAGACAACCACGTTCTGAACCATTCCCATGGCTGCCAGCACGGGCTCTGCCCGGTTCCTGCTCCTGTGACAAGTGCCCCTGTGGGATTCCTCTTTCTGGAGCCCTTGGTGGCTCAGCGGCGTGGGTGCAATTAGCTGTGGCCGGCACTCAGATCTTAAATGATCTGACTCAGGCGCAGCCTGTGGGCCTTGGTTCATCCACTGCCTCCAAGAGCCAAACTGGAGGAGAGCACCCCAGGGCATCGCACTCGGCTGGAGTGGAGCCGCAGCTGGGACTCGGCCATTTCACCTGCACGCAGCTGAGCGCGTCTCCGGCTGGGGGCCGGTGCCTCTGGGGGCTCGCCCGGGGCAGAGCAGAACTCTGCCAAGTACTACCGCGCTGCGCCCAGCCGGCTCCCAACCTTGGGGCTGTTTTCGGATGGCTGGGGTGCTTATCTCTGCCTCGGCGGCGTGGGGCTGCGTCGTGCCGAGTGCTGGGTGATGGGCAGCTGATGCCCTTTGCCTTTCTTGCTCCCCGCCCCCGTGCCACATCGCATGTTGCTAGCAGCTCAGCTGCTCACTTCTGGTTTTCACTTCACCAGCCAGACCCCATCCAGGAACAGAACCGCACTAAGACTGATTTTTAAACCCTGCGGAAGTGTTGCAGAAACCAGAGCTACTGACATCTTAGTGGAGGGGAGGAAGCCAGATTGCACCTCTGCAGCGGTGCCTGTGCCAGCCGCGGAGCTCGCAGGGACCCACAGCCCGTGGCTGCGGTGGGAGAGGGCAGCTCTCCCAGAGGTACGTGCTGCCAGCGCGAGTCCCTCGCGAGCGGCCAGGGATGGGACACTCGAGGCAGCTCAGCGGCCTCTTGCAGAGTGGGGTCCGGCTGGTCACCCTCAACATGCTCCCGGGGCAGGGTGGCCTGGACAGCTGGGCACATTTAACCTCCCTGTTTGGATAATCGGCTCACAGCAGCTGGCAGGGAGAATCATGGATTTCAGCCCTGAGACAGAAGCAGCTGAAGGTTGCACCAGCGGGAGAAGTGGTGGCTCCCGGCGGTCAGGGGCAGCCGGCACCAGTTCTCCTTCTGGCTCTCGTCTCACCTAATCCTCAGCACCTGCTGACTTGTCCAGTATGGTGGTAATTAGCACTTATTAGCCTGACTCCTCGCAAAAGCCAGCGACCAGCACTGGCCTTCCCAGCCCCTCCCCAGCTGCCCAAAGGATGCTGGATATTGCCCAATCTCCAATGACATCACGGGGTGTCTGCCCTGGGCACCCCGCAGCCCGGGCACGCGGCAGGCGCGGGGGCACGGCATGAGTGCCAGGGCAGGCAGTGGGGTGCAGCCAGATGTTTTGATTCCAAGGCAGGACGTTGCTTAGCTCCGGGCTGCTGCGTGCCCGTGGGGCAAGGCAGGGCACAGCAAGGGCTCACCAGCCCCTGAGAAGCAGCTCTGTAAGCACCGGCGTTGGGCTCCGGTCAGGGGTGTCTGTCTGTCTGGGGATAAGTGTGGTGCAGCAGGGGCACAGCTCCGCGGTCCGACAGCCCTAGGTCTGCAGCAGCCCAGAACACTCGCCCCCCTCGCTCTGCTTGGGAAGGGCGACCAGGCCGTGCTCTGCCCCGACCGCTGGTGCTGGGAGCTGGCGCGAACTTGGCCCCGGCGCAGCCTCACACAGCAGAGCTTTCGGCAGACACTGCCCGTCAGCGGCAGTGCGGGGTCTTGCCTGTGCTCTGCAGGGGCCGGGGGCTCTCCTGTGCCCTCTACCCTGTGTCAGTCTGCCCCGCGGCACGTTCTGACACTTCCATTGTTGGGGACTAGGGGGTGACCCCACCGGAGCCCCCCCACCAGCTCCTGGCCCGTGCAGGACGTGCCCCAGGGAGGGGGCAGGTACCTACAGCCGTATTCCACCGGGATGACCCGGACGCTCTTGGTGGAGGCGAAGACATCGACCACGGCGTAGAGCGGGCGGCTGGTGGGCAGGTGCCTGGCGCTCGGCCCCATATCCTCTCCGTTGATGATGATGTGCATGTCGGCGGTGCCGTCACGCTGCAGGGCATATAGCACGCCGATCCGGCTGCGCCGGGCAGTTGCAGGCAGCACGTTTGCCTTGTACAGGTCGTCCAGGATGTGGCTGTAGCGCCCGGGCCTGCTGCGCCCCACCAGCGTGTCACGGGGGATCCTCACCCGCTCGATCAGCAGGAAGGGCTCCCAGGCCGGGCTCCGCACCCGCGCCTCCTCCCCGTCCACTGTGACACGGTTGTGGCTCCGGGTGATGGCGAACACCCAGGTGTCCCCCATATTGACCAGGTCTGGCAGCGAATACTCGGGCACCACCTCCAGGCTCTGGGGGTCGTGGGCCGTCAGCCCCACGCGCAGGTGCCCACACCAGCCCAGCTCCTTCTCCTCGATCTCCACCAGGAAAATCTGCCCGGGCGCCAGCGGCTCCTGGCTGAAGCAGAGCCCGTTGGCAAAGCTTTCCACCCGGGTGGCCCGCGTCCGCGAAGCGTCCAGGCGGACATTGGTGCCGTGGATATGGTGGAAGCGCGCGGCGAGGCGGCAGCGGGCAGCCATCGCCGCCACCGCTATTTTTAACCGTCCCCGTCACAGCTGCTGTGAGGCAGTGACGGCTCCTCTGGGCAGGGACAGCCGGGATGGCTCGGAGGGGTCCTAGTGCCGCGGGGGAGGGTGGGAGGGGACCCCCTGTCTGCTGGGGCGCAGCCGGGCCCCACCGGCCTCTCCGGGCCTGCAGGCGCTCCACGCAGTGCCTGCCCGGCGCTGCCCGCCTGTGCCTGGGTGCCCGGCAGTACCCGGTGATTCTCAGCAGTGCCTGGCAGTGCCCGGCTGTACCCAGTGGTGCCCAGCTGTATGCGATGATGCCCAGCAGTGCCTGGTAGTGCCCGGCTATACCCGGTGATGCCCAGCAGTGCCTGGTAGTGCCCGGCTATACCCGGTGATGCCCAGCAGTGCCTGGCTGTAGCCAGTGCTGCCTGGCAGTGCCTGG